>NW_017731500.1:2638907-2672545 GCF_001890085.2 Hipposideros armiger | reverse complement strand
TTCCTCTTCCTAGACTATTGATTGAGCTTTGATTCTGAACTCTCTTGGATGCCACTTGCTTTAGAAACAGAACAAGAAAAACGTCTATTGATTTTCTCAGGGTCAGCCTGTTCCCCACGCCCTCACAGCTAAGCAGTTACCAGCTCCTCCACTTATCTTATCAGGTTTTCTAATTTCCTCCATTAAGAGATGTCTGACTCTGTAGTTGCTGAAATCTCTCAGTCTGGGTACATAAGGAGATTAAACTGAGTCACCCAGTCCCCTTGATCTTCTCTACTTCCCCTTGTTGAAGGCGTGTCTCTGTTTACCATGCAGGATAAGGGGGTGCAGACTAGGCAGGAACGGGGGCCTTAGAAGATGCAAAGGATTTAGATGTTTGTATTATGTATACAGTAGGTGACAAGAAAATTCCACACGGGGCAACTATAAAGTGTTCTTCAACTATAGCTCATTCCACTCAGCTTATGAAAAACCAGAGCTCTGATGATGTCTGAGGGTGTAACCAGATCCCAGCCCTTTTAAAGAGTAGTGATTAGTTGAAGTGCTTCTGACAGCTAAATAAATATTTTCTAAATAAAAATATACTGTATGTTTTAAATGGAGTATCAGAACCATTTTTAGAAAAGAGGACTTCTACCCTGGGATTCCCCAGCTGCCAGGTTCTGTTCTAAGTAGAAACTGCTATTTTCTGACCGTCGCCAGCTGGAAGGACCACTGTGCCCAATTAAATGGCATTTTGGTTAAACCGTGCAAGGTCTAGAACTCCGAGAAGCAGTGCATATCTGAACAAGCCATGTGCACTTCAGAAAAGTCCGTTTTCAAAGCTTTGTGAACATAGTGGGATAATACTACATTTAGAGTCTGAGTGATGAGTAATAATTGAAGAGACATGGACAGAGAGAAGGAGAGAGTCTCGGACAAAGAAAAAAACCCTTATCATTCAGTGACTAATTCCAATAATGGTGGGTGACATGGGGACCGAAAAAGAATGAAGAATGTGGTGGCATTGAGTGCTCTTTCACAAGATTAAAAAGGAAATTACAAAAAAATGGGAGAAGTGAGATATAATCAGGGACAACCAGAAAAACTTACAAAACTGTGAAAGAATATTGTTAGCCTACTTAAAGGCCAGAAATGACTTGAGAATACACACACACACATACACACACACACACGTATGTAAATTTATATCTGAATGACATGCAGTATCTATGTAGTGTCAATCAAAAATGCCCAAGGAAAGGGAACACATTTAATGAACAACGCAAACCCTATCCTGTAGGACATTCTTTATTATTTTTATGACAAGAATAATAAACAGCTTTCAGAAAAGTCACATTCATTAAATTTAAATTGTGGGATAGATAGCTAATTTATGATAAGAATTCTTCCATGTATTTAGCACTTAATTATATTCTTTGCACTTCCATGCATTAATATGTTTGATAATCACAAAACCCTATTGCTACAATAATCAAATTGGAAACCAAGACACAGAGAGGTTAAGTAACTTGCCCAAAGTCACACAGCAAGTAAGTCTGGATCTGAACTATGAGACCATGCTGTCTGGCTCCAGAGTGTGTGCCGTCAATCATGTGGCTTTCCTGCCTCTAGCATATAATAATGTCACAAATTATAAATAATAAAATCAAAATTAAAAATCATTTCAACATTCCATACTATCATAAAAAAGCATATTAGAGACCAACGTAAAGTCTCTCACCAGACTCCAAAAAATTCATTATTTCAGTTATTCCCTGGGTGTCGGCACTTCCTGGGACTGATAACAGCAATATTTCATGCATGACAATATCAGTTTCTGCAAATTCCTACTTTGCTCAGCTGATGCCAACGAGGGTCGCGTTACCTCAGCAACACTATACCCACCAGCAGAGCAGGGCTAGGGAATAGCATGTTATCCTCTGCCCAGCTTCAGGTGGTCTCTGGGGACCCGAGGGACGACCAAGCCAGACCTTTGCCAAACCTTCACAATATGATTACATAGATTGCTAAGAGTCTGAGTTCCAAACGAGAAGATGGACTTCTGAAAATCCACAAGGTAGTGACCAATCAACCATCTAACTCATATGTCCCAGAGGGACTCTCTATAAATTATACAGAAGGCCACAGGGGGACGTTAGTATGGAAAGGAAAGTCAGTTTGGATTAGAAAGATCTGGGGTTGGGAGAATGCTGATGAATTGTTCCCTGCGGGGGGGTTACCTGCCCTCCAAAATCATGCCGGTGGCAAACCTTGCTGTCATTCGGGCTTCAAAATGACAAGAGCAGGAATCTGGGGGTGGGACACAGCAACCGAAATCTGGAAACCAGGATGGAAACTATGTTTCCTCCCTCTTGTTATGTCTAACTGATGCATGGTGGCTGCAGGGTGGGAGCGTTACAGAGAGCAGGCTGCAGCCCGCCCGCAACAAGTGTTGTAATTGGTGACTGTTCGCAGGTGTCTCTCCCCTCTTAGTCTTGTGCTATGGACGATCATGTTTCTAGGAAGTAACTCCGGGCAGGAGCCGTTCCCACGGACTTTCTAGAACTATGGATAGAGGGAGTAGTTCCAGGGAGGAACGGTGAGGAAGCCTTAGGCAGCATTTCAGGGCAGAGGTTCACCTGGGGAGGAGTTAGGGCCGGGAGGAAAAGGAACACTTCCTGTGAACCTCCAGAACACATATGACGGGTGTTGGGACCAAGCTCCATCTGGATACCCCCGTTGGTTGTCCACAGGCTCAACGTCCTAGCCACCAGGAGTCCTCAGTAAAGGATTTAAGATATTTAGCTGCCTAATATCCTGTCAGACAAATGAAGTGCGAGTGCAAGTCTCACAGGTGTGTGAAAATGCAGTTTTCACGCACTCTTCCAGTTTTCATTCTTAATTTATTTTAAATATGTCCTACTATCAAATACTTAAGGAACTTCAAACACACATTTACATGTAAAAGGAAGGAGACCCTTCTTATAAGATGGAAATGCAGACAATCCTTCGGTGAGGCAAACATGCAACGATATTCACAAAAACGTTTAGAGTTTCACCACAGTGGTCTTACAAAGCAATCTAGATCCTTCACTTGGATCACCTAGGTCCCTAGCTGAAATGTTTACTTAGAAGGCCTTCCCCTGTTCCCATAGCTTACCAGGATCACCCTCATAGCCCAAACTCAGAAAATTAAGGAAGGCTTCTCTTTGGCATCTTGCTAGAACATCCGTCTGACATGGCATCCCTCAATTTGGTAGTGTGTCTTGCCTGCTTGCTCATGAGACTAAGGGCTAACACAAGGCCCACCCCGTCAACACTGCTGTTACCACAGTCTTATTCATTCATTCATTTGTTCATTCATTCATTCATTTATTTTTGTCGTGGAGGATTCCAAACATATTTTGCGATTACAGTTCAGTTGTGAATGAAACATAATTGCAGCAATAACAGAAAGAAGAGTCACCAAGGAGCTTCGTATGGCTTTTAATAATCCCACTGATGGCCTAGATTTGACGTCATGTTGTAATGAGCAGTTGTTATTTTTTTCCCCTGAGAAAATGAGTAATGTCTCTTCTAGAAAGTACTTCCCTGCAACTGCCACTTACAGAAAATGGAAAGACATTCATGAATGTTTAATGAATCAAGGGACTTGTAGCAATAAAAAAAAAAAAAGAAAGGAAGAAGGAGAGATAATTAAAAGGTAAAGAGAATCTGCTTTCTGGAGAACCGGGGACACCCAGTGAGCTCCTTTGATGACTCAGGTCATGTTCCATTCTTAAAGTGACGTCTATTGCTCATTAGAGCTTTCCACGAAGTCTGTGGAAGCCCAAGATACAGCAAAGCTCCACAAATTTCCAGGGCTTTTTATCTGACATTGGAACAAACCAATGGGTATTACTTTATCATGGACTCCATCCTTAAAAGTTAAGGTTGCCCCATTTTCCAGACCAAGTGGATGGTGAGAAATGATGAAAGTTTAAAACTTAGTGGCAACAAGTTATTTCACAAAATGTTTTATCATCCAACTATTAGGTTATAACTTTGGAAAATTACTTCCAAAATATTGAAAAATAAGAAAAAAATAATAATTGAAGAACCATCACCCCGACACTGGGCCAAAATGTAAAGTATTCCATTTGCCTTTGAAACAAGCAAATCAGGGGAGTTTGAAACACCAATCAGAATTAACAATTAATTCCTCAAATTAAAATCCAGCTATCCTGTTTCATAATGCAATTTACACCAGAAATTGAGGTATTCCTTGTTGTCCCTCAGGCCTCCCTCAGAAAGAACAGACATTTTAGAATTCAAAGACCGTAAATATCACTTCCATTGTTTTTTATGGCTAGCCATTTTTAAGATTAAACATTGAATTAAAACAAACCCAAATTTCTCTCTCTTGTCCATAATTTCCTCTTGTTTTGGTTCTTCATTTGAGACCCTGATTACCAGCATCCACACATTTATCCCTGCAACATACTTGTCCCTCTGATTTCCAAGTCATGAAAATGTTTCCATTTAGAAATGGAGCTTATTAAAATCCAAAGCTTTCTATCTAGAACCCCGTTCTTCCTTTTTTCCCCTCATTTCCTCAGAGCCTATTTTCAGCTCCACTTTTGCCAGGCTGATGTAGATTGAATGTTGTTTCTCTGAAGGATCACTACTACATTAGATACTTGGTTTGAAGGAGGGGTGGGTGGAGAAAGGGAAGGAAGATTCTCTATCACTTCAGGTGAGAAATTATACTCACAGGCCTCACACTGGCTCTGAAAAGCCATGGTTTTCAAGGATGGAAGTAGGACTCTTGAGTTTTGCATCAAATCTGCCTATGAGCTTTCACTTTCTGTGAATTCCAAAGATCACGGATCACCAACAGATACATGACGCGATGGTTGACGACCATAAAAGCCAAAAACTGTCGATCATGGAATAATTATTTCAATCCATGATCACACAGTGACTTGGGGTTCATCTTCTCTTTACCTTATTACCACAATGCTCTTCGGTTTAGGTTTACTCCCTTTTTTCCACAGAAATTGTTCTTTTCAAGATCATGGAGGACCTCTGTGGACCAAGTTCAGAGGTCATTCCTATGTTCCCATCTTCCTGGACCTCTCAGCATCATTCAGGGCCCTCTCTCCTGTTCAAAATACTTTCTCTGCTTGGCTTCCATAACACGACATCCTCCGTGGTAATCTCACCTGGCAGGCTACCTGTAGAGTCTTCTGTGTTACTGCTTTCAGATCCCTAGCTATGGGAATAGCTTCCCTTTCTCTCCATCTACACCTATTCCAGGTAGTTGACACATTCAATTCCTGGACTTGAAACAAAGCATAAGTGCTGATGACTCCAAAAGTAGCTCTACTCTGAACTTCAACTCCAAATTCCCACTGCCTTCTGGCTATCTATATTGATGCTTAATAAGTATCTATACTTTAATATGTATCAGTCAAGCTATTCGTACTTCCCTTAAACTATCCTCTCATAGATGTTTTCCTTACCAGAATGAACCACACCACCATCCACTCCATTGCTGAAGACATATATATATATATATATAGGAATTACCTTTTATCCATCTCTTTTTTTCATCCTGCCCACCCAACTCATCCTCTACCTTCAAAAGAGAGACAAAAATCTATTCATTTTCTCTTCATCGTCATTACCATATCCCTAGCCAAAGGCTCCAACAGCTTTTACCTGGAGTTCTGAAATCATCTCTGAAACGTCCTCCTTTTGCTCCCCTGTCACTCTTCTACAGCTGAATCACTGTTTTGTTCATTCAGAATGGTGTTAAAGACAAAACCAGATTAGATTACACCTCTTCTTAGACTTCTACAAGTGCGTCCCTCAGCAAGTCAAATCAATCGAAGGTTCTTCCCATTTACAAAGCCCTGCAGAGCTGTGCTGATGTCTCGTGTCCACCAATCTCTCCTGTGCCCACTGAATGGCAGCCCATCGCTCTTCTGGCCGAGTCTCCTACACACCGGGCCTGATTTCTAGTTTAGGAAGGTTGGAACCACTATCCCTGTAATCTTTACATGGGGACTTCTTCTGGACATGCCTATCACTGCTAACATGTCATCTCATATAGACTTGCCCTAAACATGCCAGTTTTTCTTACCTACCCAGTCGCTCTCCATAGCATTAGCAGCACAGTTCTCATCACTATCACTGCTATCTCTGCCATGCTCCACAAAGACAGTGCAATCTCTAGCTATGGTGCTGCTGTGTCTCCAGCATCTAGAATAGGGCCTGGCATCTAGTAGGCAGGCAGTTAATATTGTTTTGACTAAATAAGACTAAATTTTCAATGAGAAGATGAGATGAATGTCAACCTCCATAGAGACTGTACAGCTGATTGGTACAAGCTGAGCACTGTTATGAGACATCAAAGCCAACCCAAAGGCTCGGCCTTCACTTAACTCATCTGCATGGTGATCTGCTCCGAGCAGGCTTTCTTTAGGCCTGAGTAAGTTGCACCAAGTGTTTACAGTACAGAGAAAGGGTCATGTTGATATTATTTATGAGAAAGACAGAGCAAGAAAGGTGGGAAGATGGAAGGAAGGGAGGGAGGGAGGGAGGGAGGACAGGAAAGGGGATGAAAGAAGGGCTGAGAACGGAAGAAGCTGGGAAAGGACAGCATGGTCTTACGGGTGGAAGAATAATTTTGTGTATTTCCATTTTGTTTTCTAAACGAGGCCATCTCAACCTTCTGCTCTTCTCCTTCAGCTCTTTTCTGCTCCAGGAGTGTTTTCTCCATTCCTTGGGGGAGGCGGAGGGGTGTCATTCACTTCGCCTATCCCCACCCCAATATTTGAGAGGCCATCTTATAAAGTCAAGGCCAAACTCATGAAGGCAGACCCAGACTCTTTGACATGGTGGGCACCCAGCACCTTCAAAGGCTGCCTCCCATAGACTGCCTCCCACTGCTCTGTCCCAGGGTCATCAAACAATTGCTTTTCTGAAGGCTTTCCAGGTTTCTGAGCTCCATAGTAAAATGCTAAAACCCCTGTACCAATACCTCTGGGAGGCAGAATGCTTTAAGCCGTTATCACAGACACCTAAAGGGAAGTACTTGAAAAATGAGAGCCAGATTAAAACCTGATGGGGTGAGGAATGAAATGCCCAGGAAGGGGAAAGAGAGGCACCAACAGAGGAGGGAGGGTGCCAAGACAAACCCCACCTCTCTGCCAAATGTTTCAAAGGTACTAAGTGAAGGGAGAGAAGCCTCTGCTTAGACTGAGCATTTCTGAAATCAATACCTTCCATGGGAATTCCAAAAAAAGAGGATATGATGTTGCCGTTGATGTATTCATATATATTCATATATGCGTTCATTGAAACATAATCAAAACCTTCCCATCTCAATTTGGCCATGGGCTCAGTTTTCTGCGTTTGTCAGTGGCAGCCCATTTTTTGTGAGAGCTTGTTTGTCCTGGTGAACTCCTTGGCAACAGAGCAGTCTTCTGAGATCATGGGATAGGGTCAACTTCTAAAAGACTTCCCTTATTTTCTGAGGCAACCAAGTGTAGCAATGTCGCATCCAGTAAACATGGAAGTGGGGCGAGGGGACCATTGCTCGGTGTACTTGTGAAAACCATGGACTGGGCTGGGACTCGGATTTGAATCCAGGAACCTGTTTGAAGCCTTCATTTTGTAGCAGGTCTCTCACATTCTGTTTGCCTACAGATGAAAAAAAAATCGGCAAGAAGAACAGGAATCAGCTATGCACAAGCCATTATGTATTCAGTTGTACAGATTTCAGAATGGACAGGTGCCAAAACAGGCTGAAAATGTATCTGATCCTTGGTCATTGGAACTGCGCTTCCCATGTAGAGAAGGCTGAATTTGATCCCCTGCTATGCAAATGCCTTTCCTTTCCATGCTGATCTTTCGGGCTGGGTGGCAGGCAGGAAAGGCCTTCTTCTTGTTACTAAATCACTCACCAATGTGTGACCTGGGGGAGGGGGGGCCCAAACATCTCTATGTCTTCATGTTTAAAATAAAATAATTCTATTAAGTAATGGCTAAACACTTATGCACATAAAACTCTAAAGAAGCTTCGACTTCTAAACTTTATCTTCAAATTTTGTATTTGGACAAGCGTACACCATTTTTGTTTTAAGAAAATACTGGGATTTTTCCATATCAGAGCACACACTAAATTTCTTTTTGTTTTAATTGTGGTAAGAGCACTTCACATGACATTGACCATCTATAGACTTTTAAGTGTACAGCACAGGACTTTTATCTATAGCACCATGGTGTACAGAGATGTCTAGAACTTACTGATCTTGCATCACTGAAATCTTATACATCACAGGACATCTCAGCAATGCTTCATTTTCCCTTCTCCCCAGTTCCTGGCAACCGTCATTCTGCTCTTTACTTCCCTGGCTATTTCAGATACTCCATATACATGGAATCATGTAGTATGTGCCCATTCACGATTGGCTAATTTCACTCAGCATAACTTCTTAAGGTTTCATCCATGTTGTCGCATGTCGCAGGATTCCCTTCTTTCTTTCAAAGCTCAACAATATATCGTGGCATGCACACACACACTTCTTTACCCATTCTTCCACTGATGGGCATTTGGGATGTTTCCACATCTTGGCTGTTGTGACGACTGTGGCAACAAGTACGGGAGTGCTCGTATCTCTTTGAGATCCCGATTTCAGTTATTTCGCATAAACAGATCTGGGTGAAGCATGGATATTTTCTTGGTGCCTTATTTACCAACATGAACTCATAGGCATCAAGAATTATAAGTTTAGTCTTTTCGGGAAAAAAATGGTAGTGCAGTGTCTCAGGTAATTCAGAAAAAGCCTGACCTAGAGGTATCAAGTGTCTACTGTGTGTCAAAAGTGGAGCTAAGTTTTTCACATCTATTGTACTATCTTTACACAAACATAGGGTTTGGGGCAGAAACTGAGATTTGGAGGTTGAGGAACTTGTCGTTGGGCTCACAGATCTCGGAGGCAGCCTTCAAACCCTGGGCAGCCACACGGTAAGTGTTATATTTTTCAGACCACATACGTATTTTCAGCACCACATAGTCATAGCCATTTCACTGTGTTGTTTTTGCTGTTGAGCATGTTGCAGAATGTACCAAACATCAATATTTCCACTCTTGTTTAAATTTAAAAAAAAAATACTGTTACGTAATCCACAAAAACTTAAGGCAGGCTCTTGCCGAAGAAAATCATTCACTTTCATTTTTAAAACATTTTGGGCGTATTCATATTTCATTATTAAATGACATTTAATAAAAAAGTATCAGATTAAAAGATTTTGGCGGGGTTGAATTACATTTCAAATATCCCTGATAGACGAAAACATGCTTCTCGTGTGTATCCCTTGCTTGCTCAGCCCCGTTTGGAAAAGCTGTGGGTGGAGATAGGAAATAGGCTTTTGAATGTCAGAGGTAAGGCTCGACACCCGTGCACTTGATTTTCTCAGCCAAACATGTTACTCAGTCTAGACCTGTGCTTAATGTAGACGTTTTGAACTGAAGCCCTCTCAGAAGAACACTCGGAGGCTTAAGTCAATATACGATGATTAAATGCCTTGGCGTTTTTAAGTATTTTACTAAACATGGGAGATTAAGAAAACCAGGCATCATAAATCTCCTCGTCCCGGGCCTCCATACGGTCTAATAATAGAATTAAGAATTTGAAAGATCTTAATCCTTTGAACTGGAGGAAGATGAACTCATGTCATTGAGTTACAACCTTCTCCAGTCAGAATATATGGCCGGGCACTTTCAGTGACTGAAATGAAGGCATTTTAAGGTCGCGCAAGGCAGAACGAGGTATGCCACAAGCTCAGACTTTCTCCTGGAATATCAGTGAGACGGAGGGGAAAGCTTCCTTTTTGTCAAGGGCTCTCATATCATTGGTCCTCTTTCGAAGCTGTGATGGGAAAGGAAGCAAAGTAAACACAGAGGTTTTGGATTTCCTTGTAGACAAGGTTGCAGTTATGTATTACTCACTATTAGACGTTAAGCAAGGTGCCGTTGGTGAGTTTCTTAATTTCTACCATTTCCTCTTGATACTCCTATTCGCTGAAAGGCTCTCAGTGCAACTTGATAGCAATCCGCCTGATGTGAAACAACGGAAAACAAAGGAATGACTTGTAGTTTCACAGGGTCTCTTTTGATGGCAACATCGTTATAATTTGGGAAATTACCCGCCTGTAGCAGTAGCTTAAACAGGTAGAATTGTCCATGCTGAGGCCGAGTCTCCCATAAAGGGTTCAGTATGGTCCTCCATTGCTTTACGTATCTAATTTCTATCTCCAGGCTGCCTCAAGCTGAGTGGGTGTGCAGGGGGGAACGAATGGTCCCTCATTTGTAAGAACTTACTGCTCCAGGGTGGTCGATTTTCAAGTCACACCTTGTAAGTTTCCTTCTCATTTTTCAGTTATTCCAAACAGAAGCCGCTGTGCCCATTACTCCTTCCCATTTCCTGCCTTAGAAACGGTCTCTTCTCCACAACACACACAAAAAATAGAACGTGTGTTCTGTGCTCGCTATTTGCATAATAGATTGCTAAAAATCTAGGTTAAAAAAAATGACTGATAATTGCTAAATATCATTTCCTTTGTTTTGACAAGTCAAGGGTGAAAAGTAGAACCTCATTCCCATCAGCAGAGTCAACAACAACCTGTAATTGTAGGAAAATGGATCGGCGGTGAAATATCATAAAGAGAAGTAAAACAGAAATGATAATTATACAGGCTGCAGGTTCAAATTAATTCATTGCCCCCTTTGCAGATATTTATCAAGTTCCAGTTTCAGTTCACATGATCGCTACCTCACCGAAATTCCTTACACTTCCCCTTCTAAGCTTTTTGTGAAGAGATTGATGCCAAGCCTTTCTGGTCTGGACTGTCTCATTTCACCCTCAAATATAGCCCTACAGAGGCTGGCTTTGGAAATAACGAAAATAGCACTGCCGTGTACCGCATAATAGACTGTTTCCACCGCTCATCTGGTCCTTCTCTGCCCGATTTGACTTGTTCAAGGAGGTATTAAAACTGGGGTCTGGAAGGTGGGAAGAAGGCTGGGAGATGTCTTTTCCTAATCCCAGAAAATAAGAGTTCTTCTCCATGCCCGTGAGAGACAGCTGAAAAAACAATGAACTGGCCTGGACCGATACAATTGTCTTCTGTAAAGCTATTTTGATGTCCCAACCGTCGTGTGTTCCTTACAAGACCTTGCTTTAGAAATGGCCCGAAGATCTGTCAGAAGACAGAAGGGCACAGATGAAAATGAATAAATAATTAAAAGAAAGAAAGAAAAGGGGAGGAAAGTATAACCCATGTTTCCTTATTTGTGAGATACGTATTACAAAATCGCTTCTCAGCTCGGTGCCAGGACAACGCTCGGGGCGAAGAGAAGGTTTGTCAGGACAAGGCCCTTCCTCTGACGGAGGTGTTCTTTTGTGTGGCGGAGAAACCTTGTTTTAATGACTCTGATGAGAGGTTGGGGGGGAGGCACTCGCCCTTCCTCACAAAGGTCTCATTGACTAAAGTTTATGATTTTTGTTCGAAAGCACTTCCTACCAAAGAGCAAGACTTTGAAGTTGATTCTTTGTTCAGTCATGCTTGTTATGGTTTCTTGAAGAAGAAAAAGAAGACCAAAAAAAACCCCACTACCTTTATGGCCCATTCTCTGTACACACACACACACACACACACACACACACACACACACACACACACACACAAATTAAAAATACTTTTGCTTAAAGGATCACAAGTCAAGTATCCAATCCTACCTCAAAGCTGTGTATGTGACCCCTTGGATTGCTAAAGCATTAAGTTACATAGCTGATGTAGTTCTCCTCTGTATTTTTAGTTTTTTGGGTTTTGGTTTTTTTTCCCATTTCATACGAGTGTGAGTGTGTGTGTGTGTGTGTGTGTGTGTGTGAGAGTGAGTGTGTGTCTGGTGTGAGTGTGTACATCCTGGTACTGTTCGGCATGGAAAATGCAAGCACAGTTCTGTGACTGACTTCATCTCATTTTCTAGTTCTGTGTCTTTTCGTGATCTCTCAAGTTTACACAGTTTTGAGGGAACGCTTAAAATGATCCCTGCTGTGATCTTTCACTTGTGGGGTTTGTTTTGTTTTTTTGTTTTTTGGATCCTTTTGTACATCCCAACAGCTTTCCAACTCGAACCTAAATTAAGCTTACTGAAAACAGCAGTGTCACTTTAAATTCCTGCCTTCTGGAGAAGTTCTGGGTTTTTTTCTTTTTTTTAAAATTTTTCAATTTTTGGTACGTAACTGCTGGCAATTATTCGCCACGTGTCCAGGTCTGCTTGCTTTTGTGGATGTTTTGCTTTCTTTCTGTTTGTGAAGGCCTGGTGGTCTAACAATTGTTTGCGTTGTTCCACCCACCTGGCCCCCAGCTGTCCACTGGCTCCATAAAACCATGCTGAAAGCTCACAGTGTGGAGTACAAATGCCAGTTAAGGCATCAACGGCGTCAGGAAAAACTGTCCCCCCCAGAAGAAATGCAAATGCACGTGTCCTCTCGTGGCAGGAGGTGGGAGGTTGTGCCTTTCGCAGACACTCCACGAGCAGTTTCATCTGAGACCACAGACATTATAAAATAGCTATAGAAGATTTCCTATAGTTCGACACTTGGCTCCTTCAGCCAAGTGTACTCAATGTATTTTACTTCTTATTAACTTTCTTTTCATATTGAACTTTATATGGTAAACCACCTCCTTTTATTGTTATCCACCAAGGAGTGGTTTCTTGGCATGCGAGGAGGGTGACATGTTGCCAAAAACAGTTTTTGGCACGGGACATCAATTAAAACTGATATGCCAGCTTCGTGGAGAGAGATTAGAGTACTTCCCAGCCCCGGTTTCTTGATTATTTCAGAACAAGGCAACAGAGTTCTGGGTGCTAGTCCCTTGGAGTGGATGTCTTGCCTGAAATTGTTCTTTTGAACTCAGCAGTAGCATCAGCATTACCTGCGCGCTGCAGTATCTAGATTTAAAATAATTTCTCGGTCAATCCATAGTTTTCTTAATCTTATGCTTTGTCTTGCTTCTCTTCCTTGTAGTTATATATATATATATATATATTTTTTTTTTTTTAATGTGAAATACAGATTAAAAGAAAAGTCAGTGCTGTTTTTTTTAATAGGTTGCAGTACAAATATAAGAGATAAAAACTGGACACGGTTAAGTTTGTTGAACATTAATAATATGTGTGTTGTTAAAAATGACCTCAGGGTTCAAGTGCTAGAATGAGGCTGGTGGTGAAGTGCTAGGAGCAATGGATGAATGTCAGAGTAAACTTTCTACAGCAGTTCAAATACCAGGTTGCTTCAATGTATCGTTTGTAACAATGTATTGTTTATAATAATACTACCTTTAGTCAAGACCCTTTTGGCTTTGTTTCCTTCCAATACATTTATTCCTGTACTTGCACGGTAGAAGCCATGCAGCAGGGTGGGTTGGCCTGGGCTCTGAGATCAGAATATCTGAGATTGAAGCCCAGGTTCACCGTTTTCTAGCTGAGTGATGTTGAACCAGCGACATCCACTCTCCGTGTCTCCAGTTCCTTCTGTAGGATCAAGGGCAGTGATAGCATGATAGCAGCTCCCTTATAGAACTCCTGTGAGGATCCAATGAGAAAACTTATCCAAAAGCCTACATGTGAGCTATGGTTGCATTGTGGCAGAGAAATCAGTGACCACGTTTGGTCCTAAACGTCCGGTGAATTCTGTTCATTCTGAAATCTCCCATAGTTCAATGACAACCAGAATTATGCTTTGGAAAATTTAAAGCACTCCTTCTCCTGCCATTATGCTAACGGGAGTTCTGCAAAACCTCCAGAATGTAGATAAGACCAACTCTGGGAGATGCTGATGGCCCTACGAAAAGTGTGGACTGGATCTGGAATAGGAGAGAGGGGCGTGCCCCTGAGGACAAAAGCTAAGGGGAATGGTGCCATGGGAGCATGGAGCTGGAGCCCCCTACTAAGACCAGAAGGCTGGGTCCAGAACTCTAGTGATGAGTTGAGACTCCGCCATTCGGCAGGGGCTCCTGGATACCAGTAAAAGCAAGTGTTCACTGGAAGAAACATATTCACTTTAGGCCTTTGGAAGCTATGCAGCTTAAGATCTACAAATGAGCTCACCATCGATATCACCAAGCTCATAAAAAGGCAAGTCCCTGAAGATGAAATCAGAGACACAAACAATAACAGAACTAAGTATGCAGGTGTCAATAAAAACGGGACCACAGCCCCCCCTCAGAGATGGCCCTACAGGACAGCTGGGAAGGGAAAGACCTCCTAGTGGGCAACATTTTCGCCAGTGCCCCTGGTTATCCACTTTGAGCGAACAGAAACATGGCCTGAAGTAAGATACACCATTTCGTGGACAACATTAAATGGCCTGGCTGATTGGATAGGGCCCTGGGAATATTGGAAGACTGGGCGAGGAGTGCTTGGGGAGAGCCATGTGGATAAGCCATGGGAAGGAACACCAAGGGCAAGAATGTTTGTATCTCACATTCATGTTGGGCAAAGAGCAATGCCCACAGCAGAAGAGATGCCAAGTTGACAGAGTGATACAGCCGGTAGATGTCAGCCAGCCTGTGACATTCCTTGGACATCCCAGTGTTTGAGAAATGGGCTCGTGCACAGAGTAACTATAATGGCTGAGATGGAGGCTAGGCATAGGCTCAACAGCAAGGGTTGTCTCTCACCAAGGCTAATGTAGCTACTGCAGGTGGATGGCTGACCTGTTAACAAGAGAGACCAAGGCAATGGCCCACCTTCCTTACTGGAGTCCAATTCCTCCCGTCAGCCAGCCATTGGGTGACAAGTCAAAAAAGGCAATAGTTCATCTTGGCTTAGATTGACTCACAGTGTGGATATGGGTTTGCCTTTCTTGCACACTGTGGCTCAGCCATCACCAATCTTCTAGGTCTCATAGAGTGTCTGATCTACTAGCATGGGATCCCACATGCCATCACAACAGACAAAGGGATACGTTTTAGAGTAAATAATGTGTGCTAAAAGGCACATGACAATGCGATGCACTGGTCCTGCCATACCTATCACCATCCAGAAGCTGCTGGATTGAAAGAGCAGGGCCTCTTGAAGGTTCATCCCAGGCATCAGGTTGGAGAGGATACCCTGTGACGATGGGGTACCATCTTTCTGGATGTATAATAGCATCCATCTTAACGCACCATCTCATGTGTGGTGCTCTGTTCCCAGAAGGTAGAATTCATGAGTTTGGGGATAAAGGGCAGACGTAAGAGCAGCCCTAATGACATGCCTGGTGACACATGTGGGGATTGTGTGCTTGCTGTTCCTGCAGATTGAGGCTTTATGATCTAGACATCCTGGGTTTCAGAAATCCTGGGATGCTGTCAGCAGGGAATATAGTAAAAACCCCACTGAAACGAAAGCTAAAGCTGTCACATATAATTCTGGAATCTTCATGACAGTCAACTGCAGACACAGAAAGTCAACACCATGAGGCAGGGGAGCCACTGATACCAAATAGGGTCATGGAGGGGGATGTTTGCCACTGGGACACCTCTTGGGATTCTCAGGTCCAATTTTAACTATAAATGGTTAAGAACCTAAAAACAGCAACAGCGAACAAACTCAAGGGCTGAGACTCCTGAAGGGTGAGGATGTGTGTCGCTCCACTAGGCCAGCCACCCGGACCCACGGAGATGCTCAAGGAGCAAGAAAACCTGGAAGGGGCGTGGAGGAGAGATGATGGGTATCAGTTACTGCCTTGGGACCAGCTGCAGCAGCGGGGACTACAGCTAATCTCACTAACACTTCTTTTTCCAGTGTTGCTAAGGCTGTAATGGGGTGTGGGGATTTGGGAGATGAGATGAATTTAAGTCTGATTCATTCCCTTACATGTGCCAAGGGCTCCACAATCAAGGTAATACACATATGATATGACCCAACTTTTCCAGATAGCTCCAGTCTTCAAGGATCACACATCCTTCTAGTGGTTAAATAAAAAATATTAAAAAATAAAAACTCTGGGTTTTCTTTCTGCTGAAACACAGGAAGCTGTCTTTTACCAAGTAGCCCTCCCGAAACGTTCTTGATAATCTATCTAAGAAATGCGTACGCGCTGCACAAGCCAGCCACCTGGACTCAGGCAGCTAGTCTGCACTTTCCAGGTTGCCTCAAAATGCTTGTATGTCAAGCATGGCTTCCATCACGCTACTGCCACTCCCTCTGTAAAACTATATCTATCTCTTAAGACGTCTCATGCTGCAGGTCACAGAAACCTCATCTCAGACCGGCTTACACAGTAAAAGAGATTTATCAGCTTCCACAACAGGAAGTCCATACAGCGGGGGCTTCAGGACTGATGAGCCAGCCGTTCAAAAGTGTCATCAAGTACATAGTTAATTCTACCGTCTTTCTCTGCTTCATTTTATGTCTGACTCTCCTCCATTCCCACTCCCCATGACCCCACGGTGACAATGCCATATGCTTCCTCATTCTTGTTATCAGGAAACAGAGTGTTTCTGACCCAGCATTCCAAAGGACAGAAGTAAGACCCACCCCGACTGGATGGCTGAAGTTACATACCTGCCAGAGAATGAGTTTGTGCCCCAACAAAATTCCTAGGTTGAATCCTAACCCCCACAGTGATGGTGTGTGGTGGTTAAGCTTCCGGGATGGGATTAGCTCCTGAGTGTGGAGCCTTCATGAATGAGATCAGTGCCCTAATAAAAGAGACCTTGGGTAGCTCTCTTCCCACTTCTGCCACGTGAGGACACAGCAAGAAGATGGCTGACTGTCAGTGAGCCGGACGTGGGCTCTCATCAAACACCAAATGTGCCAGCATCCTGACCTTGGACTTCTCAGCCCCCAGGACTGTGAGAAATAAATTTCTGCTGTTTGTGAGCTAGTCAGGCTACAGTATTCTGTTACAGAAGCCCAAAGAAAGACAATATCCAACCCTGAACCAATGGCTATGGGCAAGGAATAATATACACTGGGAGGCTGAACCAACCAAGACCCACCTCTTGAACTATAGTAGGTTCAGCTTCACCAGAAGTATGCTGACTGTGTTGAGAAGTGAACACAGAAACACCTGGGGATCATTAGGAAGTGAAAAATGGATGCTGAATAGGAAACAACAATCTTCCCTGGTAGCACTTTTTTTCAAGCACGGACCAGGCCATCCCCTGAATTCTCCACAGAACTGACGACTTCCAAAATAACAGAACACAGAAAATGTACGAAGGAAAACCAAATACATCTTTAAACAATGAATCTCAGCTCTGTCTGTTTCTGGACTCCACAGGCCCATCTCGACCCCATAGAAGATTCTCTGTGCCAGTGCTTCCTAAACTCAGCTGTGCACACATGGCCTGGAACATCTTGTGAAAAGGCTGACCCTGGAGCGAGGCCCGAGGTAATACAATTCTCCCAGGCTCCCAGGTGCTGTTGAAGATGCTGGTCTGAGGAGCATGCTCTGACAGCTCCGGTCATGATTTCCGAGTCTGTGGCCACAGCGTTCACCTGGAGAGGGAGCACCTTTGAGCTTGCCTCTTCTCCAAAGACACTGACCTCCATTTCCTCGGCTCCCACAGGAAGAAGCACAAGTTCCTACATGAAACCCTTGGCAAAAGTTTAAGTTCGCCTCCAAGAAAGACAAACTTTCTGTTATTATGAGAAGAGTTGGATTCCACGTTGTTGTCCACCTTTCCCTTCTAAGTAAAACTGTTGCTTTACCACAGCAGCTGCAAAGAAGCCCTTCAAGTGTCTCCCCAAAACAAAGATGCATTATTTCCTCAATGATAAATGTAAACTTCTAGAGCTGGAGGAAAAACCAAAACTGCTACCCACATTAACAACTACACGAGCAAAAGCTTTAAAATGGCATGTGTTCACACTTCTAGAGTTCAAGAACTTGAAATTACGGGACCTATTTTCAATAAAGATATATACACACACACACACACGCTTACTAGAACAAATTATGTCAATAGCTCATGGCATGGTTACTTCTCTCCTTTTCTATTTTTTTGAAGCTTTGGGTAGCTGACCTGGGAATCTAAATGGCATTTATAGTAACACTCTACATGAGTATGCATTTCAATTCTAAACAACAAACTTTCCAACTTCTCAAACACAATTCATCTGCCTAGTGAAGGCCAATTCACAGGAAGATAGTTCCAATACAGGCAGCGTGGCAGCAAGCACTCCTCAGGGGCACACAGGAGGACCACTGAGGCATGGTGAGTGAAATATACAACCAACCTTCTCCAGAGGAAATGAGTTTGTGACTAGTGTTAGAATTCAGCAATATTAGTTCACGGTCACTCTATCTATACAGATTATTTAAAGCAAACTTTTTGATATTTGATTCTCTTGAACTCCAGATCCTATTTAGCTAGCAACAGAGAAAAATACGCCTCTTCTTAAATAAGCACAAACTGGGGAGGAAACGGGCTTCAAACGGGGAGCTCTGCCTTGAATCCGCAGCCTGCAGAGATGTCTTTCCGGGTGTGGATGGTTCTTCTTCATCCATGAGACTCTCAGAGTCCTCCTACCTTTGTCTGTAATTAAAGGGCCAGAAGCTAGTTTTATATATAACTCAAGGCAATTGTAAAATATAAGTATATTTCCCCTCTGTTTGAATGAATGGAATAATTTGTCCCATAATCACATTGGTCTCTGTGAGCTCTTGAAGTTTTATGAAGGTGTAACTTGTGAGTCACACTATTACTTGGTTATTAAGCTTGAGTCTCCTAGTACTTTTCAGAAATATGAATCCTAACTTTGTGTAACTTTAAAGAATGGAGAGGTTTGAAGGCCCATCGCTATGGAAATCAGAGAGTCCTAGTATATGCATATACGCCTCGCCATCTGAGCATAAGCTCGCAGCACTGGTCATGCGTTGGTTAGAGTCCAGGGGCTAAGGGCATGCGCCAGGCAGCTGGACTGTCTGGGTGTAAATCCTGGCACTGTCGCCTGTTAGCTAGTAACAAAGAAGGTTTTGGGAAAGATGCCGAAAATGTCTGTACCTCAGTTTCCTCTACCGGAAAACAAGGACAATGAAAGCATCTCTTTGGGGATGTCAGTAGACTAAGTAGATAAAAAATGTAAAGACCTCAGAGGAGAACCAGGCACAGCGTAAGCACTCAATAAAATGTCGGCGACTGATAGCACCAGAGTTCCGTGGTTCTCAGCTGGGGGTGACTTTCCCCTGCAGGGGACCTCTGGCAATGCTAAGAGACGTATTTGATGGTCAGGACTGGAGGTGGGAGCTACCACTGGCATCAGGTGAGTGAGTGGATGTCGGGGGTGCTACCAAACACCCAACAACGCATGGAACAGCCCCTCCCCCCAACTCACCACCACCACCACCAAAGAATTATCCATCACAAATATCAGTAGTGCCCGGGTTCAGGAACTATGCCACAGTATGGTTTCTTGTACAGCAAGTATATATCTCACAAAGAAGTTATAAGAAATGAAAAAAAACAAACCAAAATCGGGACTACCTCTACTCTTAACATCCTTCACCCCATTCTCTGGATAGCAGGAAGCATAGCTTGCCTCTTCTAAATGCTAAATAGAGAACAGCGCACATATCATAAGCGAACAACTCAGAAAAGTCACATACAAAACACGCCCATGTAACTAACACTGGAACAAACGTTAGCATCTTAACAGGACTTCAATTGTGACCTTCCCTAAAACTACTCATGTTCCCTGACTTGAAACATCACAGATTTTTTTTTTATAAACATGGAATTATGCATTGTGTGTCTTGTGACTGGATTTTTCTGCTCAAATATTACAGGCTTGAGATTTATCCATATTCTTACAGTTCAGTTAGAATTTGTTCCCTGTTGCTGCTGGGTAGGATTCCACTTCGTGAATGCACCAGAAACTCCACAGCCATTCTGGTCTTCACAAGCATTTTGGTAGCCTTCAGCTCGTGGCAATTTGGAGGCGTGGCAGCTGCGTGCATTCTAGTACATACTTTTTGGTGTACAGATATACGAATATCTGTTGGATGTGTGCAGCATAACTTCTTGCAAGTAACAGAAAACCCAGTCATGACTTTCCATGCCAGTTCAAATAAAACCCAAGATCCTTTAAGTGGGCACACTTCCTAGTTCACTTGAGACGGTGCCATCTTGTGCCTGTATGTCCTGACATCTGTCTTCACTCTCAGGAGCGTCCCACTTTGGACTATAAAGATGCCTATTATCCTATAGGCGGCATTGTGCCTAGTTTCCTCACACTTCTCTTTCTGACGCTTTACCTGCAAATCTCCCATTGCAGACTGCCCCGGCCACACTATCCTCTTTCTCCTTTCCCAAATATACCACACATTCGTCATGACTCAGCGTCTGTCATATATATTCATTCCTCCACTCGGGGAATAGTGAAATCTTTTCATCTTTCAGTTCTGCGTTTAGGTGTCAGCTCCCCGGAGGGGCACTGCCTGCTCAGGCTATGTATGGGCTTTCTGTTCTTCTCCGTCCCCTTATTTACTCTTCCTGCACACTCCTGCCTTCGATGTACTTGCCACACTAAGCAATTGTTTACTTGTGTACGTGAGTGTGTACGATACTCTTTGAAGGGGACATATGTGGGATGAGGAGCCGTAAAGCAGATTACTAAGATTGTGAAAGCTGGAGCCAGGCAGCCACGTGCAAAAGGCAGCTCTGTCACTTACTATCTGTGAGACATCAGACCAGTCATGTAACCTCTCTATACCTAGGTTTCTGTATCTGTTACATGGTGGGGGGAAGAGGGAGAGGGAGGCAGTTGATTTAGTACCTACCTCAGCATGTTGTGAGAATCATAATAAAGTCTAGTGACAGTTAATAAAAGAAACAGGCTTAGAACAGTGCCTGATGAATGCTAAGTACAGTTTAGATGTTGTCTATTATTATCCTCATCTATTAGGTCGCCATGTTACTACAGGGCAAAGCAGACACCCAAACTGGGCATGCACAGATCCCTACCAACTTTTTACCTTCTACTAGCAGTGTTCACAGTCTGGAAGGGATATACCTGTGCTTTTGCTGTAGGGCGCTTCCAGGAAAACTAATACTATGTTGAGTCACCTAAAAATATTCATTGACTGAGGTTGGCCATGGGAATAAAACTGATGTGAATAGGTAGAAGGTTAAGCGTTCGATTCACAAACAAAACTCACCTCTGTACAGATTTCAATTTAAAATACATAATGATAAGATCTGTCACTTCAGCGCTCAAACCTCAGATGGCTTCCTTCCATCCCACTCGCCACATGGTCCAAAGTCCTGGCCAGGGCTCACTAGGCCTGCAGGCTCCTCCCTCTGTGACGTCAGCTCACCTGCTCTCCCGGCTGTTCCTCCTCCTCCGGCCTCAGGGGGCCCTCGGATGTTCCAGGCATACCAGCGGTGCTCCCCAGATCGCTCCCATATTTAGTGTTCCCTCTGCTTGGAACAATCCCCTCTAGACAGTCATCCGGTACCATGTCTACCACTTCAGTCAGGTCTCTAGTCTCCTCCTCAGAGAGGTCTTCCCTGTCCGCCCTACCTAAAACTGCATGCACCCTTTAGCCTGCGGTCCCTTACTCCTGCTTTTCTTCTTGATAGCGCCTCCCACCTGAAAAATGACACATTGACTTGGTTTTTATTGGTCCATGTCTACCACTGGACCAATATATAAAGTCCAGAATATACAGGACCAGAAATATAAAGTCCATGAGAGCAGGTGCTTTATTTTATTCTCTACTGAACAGAACATCAACTGGCATGGAGTCAGCACAGCTTAAAGAAATAAGCAGCCGTGCATCACAATAGTTTTCATAATAACCATCACGGCAACGTCACCTGAGCACCTACTGTCTGTGGGCCTCTGTGCTGGGTGCTTTTCACGCATCCTGTAATTTAATCCTGCTAGTAAACGAGTGTTACTCCTCCTCCTAGTTTCCATGTCAAGACACTGAGGATAAGAAAGGTCAAGGAACACGGCTCGCCACAGGCAGCCTGGGGATCATTCGCATCGCTGCTCAACTCGTGACCTCTTCGTGGTTACACTGTGTCCAGCTCCCGTGATAAACTCCCACTGCTTTCCATTCTCTCCTTAGGTCCAGTGGTAACTGTTGGTGATGCTACAGGCGCAGGTAGAAAAGCCGAGCGGACCCCCATTTTCTCCTCCATTTCAGAGCACAATTGCCGGTTGCCATGAGGCAGGCAGCGACTTGAACTCTCACGTCCTAACAATTATGAGAATGAAGGGAATTGGTATGTAGCAGCGAGGGCTAAATTCAGAACGCTCAGCATAAGAGAAGCCCCGGTTCAAGAAAGAGCCTTGAATTTATCTCCATTTTAATGTCTTTCCACATTTTAAAATATTAGTCGAAAAGGGGGATTTGAGAGGGCAGCGCAGCCAAAGTAAACATTCAACACACTGTTACACTAGAATTTTATTATACTCAAGTTCACAGGCGCCTTGGCCGCTGCTGCCGTGCCTGTCCAGCAAGCGGTGAATCAGTGCTTGTGTCTGAAAAGGAGACAAATAGAATGGAAAAAAATATCCATTTCTCTGTCTGGGTGTGTATTTTAAAAGGCAGTACAGCTGCATCAAGCACTTATGATAACAAAGTGGTAAAAAAAAAAATCCTGGTTTACGTATTGAATTAACTTCATTTTTTATACCACCATGACACAGGTTTTTTGTGTTTTTTTTTCTTTTTCTGCACCAGACATTTATATTTTCATATTGTCATGGAGACTGAATGTGATTCAAATGATTCTGCACATTACGATGGAATAATTTGTCTTCTGTGAAGTCTTTTTTTTTTTTTTAGTGATATATGCTGGGGATAGAACGGATGAAAGCAGCGAGCTAAAGAAGGTATATTTATGCAACACGACAAGTCCATACACAAAGAAGGATGATGTTATAATGTAAGTAATTTAGAGGTTCGGGCAAGTCTACGGGTGGTAAGCCCTGGCTGCAGTGGACTCTCAAAAGTTGGGCTGCCTGCTCCTAGGGAACTATCTTATTTATATTTTTTCAAGAAACATTGGGGTTAAGATAAGATTCGCTCAAGGGTAGTAACGACTAATCTTCTAGCTCCTCAAGAAATAAAGCTATGCTTGTGACTACTCCGTTTCACCATCTGTGAATTTGGGTTCAGTGATAAAATGTATGTTCTTCTCTAAAGGAAATCATGGAGCCAATGAAGCAGGCAGCGCTGCGCCCCTACCCACCAGCACACTGAAAGGTCTCTCCAGCGCTGTCAACCCCTCCTGTTTTGAACTCCAGTTTACACTTGGGAGAAGCAAGACCATTTCACGTGCTGGGAGTAAGGAGCAAACCACCTGACCTTTGTACAGCCCATTTGGGGGACACATTCTAATACGAACTTGGATTAAAGTAGCAGGATGCCTTTGTTTTTCTCGGATTTTTTTTTTCCTTTTGGAAAGTGCATTTTTATCCTGGACTAAGTTTAGATTTATGGTAAAGCTGCAAATGTAGCACAGAGTGGTCTTGCCCATGTTCCTTTATAGTTATCGTCTTAGACTGCCATGAGTTTTGTCAAAGCTCAGAAACTACCACTGGTGCAGAACTATTCATTAAACTTGAGTTTTTATTTGGATTCCTCCAGTGTTTTCCATTCATGTCCTCTTTCTATCAGTGATCCAATCCAAGAGCCCTCATTTTTTAGCAACTCGTTTTTTTAAAATTCTTCAAATGGGGGTGGGCACGTGCTAGAGTGTACAGCCCACTGGATGGGGCAAGCAGGCACTGAGCCCTAGACCTGACCACCCCGAGGGAGCTGGGCGACCTTGAGCTATGTAACCTCACAGACCCTCTAAACTCCCTACCGGCGCATTCTCTGCAAAATGCAGGCCAAGCACGCTATGTACCCGCCACACTCACGCCCCGATGGGACACTGCCTTTCTTTGGTATGTGCCACGAAGATGACTGCGAAGAGAAGGAAGGAAGGCAACCGTGGGAGCTCTCCGCTGGCCCCCATCTGCATCTACCCAATGTGAGTGGGCTCTGCCATTCAGGAAAGAATAAAAGAGAGAAACTCCCAATCCGTCAAGCTCTAGGAAATGGACGATGCTGCCTGGGAAAACAAGGGCAGCTGACCAGTCACAAGCCTTCTCTCTGAGGGAGAGAGGCCTTTGAGCTGAGATGGAAGGGCCTTGAGGCACGAAGAAAGCGAGGGCGTCCTGCCTGGAGGAGATGCCTGGCGAAGCAAACCTTTTAGCTACTGTGTCTCTCCCTTCAGTATACCCCTCACCTTGCCCCCACTGCCTTGCCCCCAGCCTTTTTCCAAAGGCTGCCTTCTCTGTCCCTGCCTGTTACAGCTTTTGCAAAGTGTCCCTCTGCCTCAGCAGGACACCAATCCTGCAAGCTTGCAAACGCCAAACAAAACCCAGGACTTACAAATATGTAACTGTTTTCCTTAGCTCGTGGCATAAATCAAAAAAAAAAAAAAAGAAAAAAAAGAAAAAAAAATTCTGTTAGCACAGGGCTCAAGAGTGTTTATTTTTTTGCCAGCTGCAACATGCTACCCTCACAGGGGATCACCTAAAACCAGCTATGGTTTAGGTTGGAGGGGGATGTCAAGCTTAAGCTGCGGGCTTGGCCTCTCTCAATGAATTACGACCTTGTCAGGAACCTATTTTTTTTAAATCAATGCAGGTTTTCTATCAAATCAAATACCTGCACACTAAATTATATTTTTGGTGCCAGGCTGGCTCTCCAATTTTTTTTTTCCCTTTGCTAGTTTTTTCCAGCCTCTTCCCCCACCTCTCCCTCCTACCCCCTCCTTACTGTGATACAGACAGGTTTTGTCCGTAACCAGGAATTGAAAAGCAAGCCTTACATTTGAAGGGAGAGGGGGGACTGTCCTTTGTCACTCTGTGGGCACACGCTAGAATCTATCTCAGTGGTTTAAATGACAGACATGTTCTTATACATGCAGGAGGGGTCCTTTGGGGCCATCCATCCAGTAGCAGAGAAGACTATCTGCTTTGGAATCAAGATGCTTTTTTTTGCTTTAAAAAAAAAAATCTTTGGTGGGGGTGGACCCAGGATGGGGGTCGGGGAGGCTTCTAATCAGGTGTCGGGATAGAGAGGGAAGTGTTTAGATCATCTTTTAAATCCAATGTGGAGACATCCCTTCCCATCACGTGACTTTATCATGTGCATTGATTTTAAAGAATCAAGGGTTTTTGCTTCCTTCCCCTCTCATCTCTCTCTCCTCCCCCTTCCTTCCTTTCTCCCTTTTTAATTCTTTCTTTTCTTCCTTTCGTTGTTTTGAAGAAGGAGAGGCTCTTCTGCCCTCAACTCTTGTTCTGTCTGATGGGTTAAATATCTACTTTTAGGGGGGAATCTGTCCCCTCAACTTCATAGCCTAGTGGAGACATATTCGAGCAGAAACTGCCTGCTCTTACAGCTCCTGTGGACCCAGCAGAGGCCTCAAGTGCCTCTTCCGGAATTGTGGCAAGGATAATTTTTCAATAACGGGAATCCCCATGTATCAAAATCCACTTCCAGCAAAGCCATGGAGGCGCATAGCTCAGTGTTGGCACCAAAGGCGGCCCCTTTACATGGCCCGGAAGTCTTTATTTGGTGGTTTTTCAATTAAATGCCACATATACTTCAGGGCATATGTAAAGAATCCTCAAATGAATTGCAAACTGTTTTCGGTAGCGACTGGGATGGATAAAACACCGACAAGGAAATCCCAAGCAGCTGCATTTGCGTCTTCGGAACCCAAATCAAATCGTTTCTGGTTGGACATTTTCGATAGGCTGTCCTGGTGCCAATACAGCCTCCACTGCACCCTGACTGGCTGGCTTGGCAGGGCTTCCTTTGCTTTCATTTCTCCCCACCAAACTCAGCTAGAAGCCCCTGCTCCATGTGCAGCCTTTGCAGATGTGGGCAGATGCTGGGGAAGTTCCTCGGTCAAACAATCTCAGCTGTGAATCGTTTCCCTCACTGGAGAAATTCAAGGTGGAGAGACATGCCCAGAATCACTCTGGAGGGGAAACACAGGAGGATAATCCCTCACAAGCTAAGGCCAAACAGCTAAGTCGCGTAGGTATGTTAGATAGGAGACTGCTCCCGCCACCGCTTCCTAAGATTCATAACTCCATTGGACACGTATTTCTCTGAATTCTTACGATGCCAAAGTTTCTGGGCCAGCTGTCATGGAACACAGATATGACTAGGACATGGATCCTAATCAGGGGGAGTGTTTAGCTTAAAAGGAGAAGGGGGAACGTAAGCCACCAATGATAATGATAACTCAAAATAGACTGCAGCAAATGAGAGTTGGACAGGTTACTTTTGAAGGTCAGCATCCAATGACCTCATCCCCATATTTCTTGAGAAAAATCATCCCCATAACACCCCCACACACAACCCCCACCCTCCCCCACCCCCTCCACCCCGACTCCTCAGTCCACGTGACTTGGATGGACTTAATCTTGGTCTCAGCTTCACGAATGGGCCGTGATTGGTCAAAGCTAATGAATGAGTCCCATTCTCCTGGCTTTAGGGACAGAGTCAAAGACGGGGTTAAGACCTACTACTCACAGATGAGTTCATGTGTGTACATGAACTAGAGTCCAAATCCAAGAGAAAGAGGCCTGGAGTTTGCTTTACACAGCATTAAAGACCACAATAGCCCAAGACGTGTGAAGAGTAATGAATGCCTGTTACATATATATATATATATATATATATATATATATATATATATATATAGTTCTCACAATCAAGGACTTCGAGATTGATTGCGTTGGGGAATTGGAGAGAATAGAGTGGAAAAATTAAAAGTAAATCTTAGGGCATTTTGTTGTTGTTTTCAGTTTTGTTTTTGTTTTTATTAGGTTAATTGAATCATGTTCTACCCAGGCATCTGTGATAGAGAAAACACAAGTGAACATTCATCCCATTAGTACAGCAAATTCCGTAGCTAATAAAAGCAGGCATTGTATCCAGGAAGTTTCATTTCATTAAAAGAGACATTGGACACTGAATTCCCTCATTTTCTGATTTTTGCCTAGGGCCATCCTGACACTGGGTCTCAGCATGAAACTGCCACTAAGCCCTCCTTGGACCAAATTATTTCTATAATCTCTTCCATCTAGCATTTGGATTTCTGAATCTGGTATTTCTAAAGGGAACAAGTCTCTCCTTGGAAACAACTACGAGAGATGACAGTATTCTGGGGGTAACTCCTGCGTCCTGGGGGATTTCAAGTCCCTGGAAAGGAGGATACACAAAGACGCCATCGCTCGCTTACCTTAGCTGAAAGAATAACTGAAATCTGCTCATTAGCATTCACATGTTATTTCCACTTGCGCGTTGGTGCTTTTGAACCACCATGAATATAAGTATCACTCAGTCCTGTGTTATTTCCAGTCTGGGACTTTTATGGAAGAGGGGAAAAAAGAATTGCATTGCTGGGTTTGGCTGCTTGGCACCAAAAGCAAGGCAGTGAAGATAAACTTAACTTTATTATAATCATTATTAAATAAAGATTTGGGAAAACAGCAAGGGAATATTTGTGATAGAAATTATAAGAAATGTATGTAAATAACCATGTAGATTTTATACACCCCTTAGGCTCCAAGGAATATTCCAAACCCCTACTGCCCTTTGGAAACTTGACTTGGTTTTTGTTTTGTTTTGTTTTGTTTTCCTTTTTGAGGACTTATCAATCCTGGGGTTCCCATTAGATTGGCCCTAAGATGAAAAAGTTCTTTTCAAGATGAGGAGCTGATTTTCAGAATCAAAACATTTGTTAACAAAAGGATGCCCTTTCTTTTCAATAACCAAGCTTTTAAATTCCAGGACTTGGGTTTATGCACCACCTAGCCAATGATCATTTTCCCACTGTCTCTGGTCCCTAAGGTGTTTTCTTTCCTGTTCTGGAAGCAGTGTGTCGGCAGAGTGAATCAGAAAGAATCCAGGGCTGAAATCAAAGGTCTGAATTCAGATCCTTCTGCTCATCCATCTGCTTGAGGTAGTGAGCAAGTGGCGTTATCTGTGTGACCCTCAAGAACTCTATAAAGCACGGATTATTGATAGTCGCTATTCCTACCTCAAAAGGTTGTTGGAAATGTCAAATGAGAAAATGCACAAGAAAACGAATTGCAAGTGACACACTCTTGTGGAATATTCAATGTTTAATAAGTATTAAACACTGATTAAGAGCCCAGCACTTGGCTCAGAGGTAGAACCACAAGAAATCAGGACCAGACAGTCTGCGGGGCAAACTGCGAAATAGCATCATATGATAAGGGCTAGGGTAAAGGAAAGAAATGGTTCGTGGAAAGCACAAAAGGAGGACATCAAACGCCTAATAGATGGTAAGGGAAGGCCGAGAAGGTGATGCAGAGCTGAAACCTGAAGCCTCCTTCACCACCTCATTACTTCTGTAGCAACTAAATTCCAGGTAGTCAACAGCGGGGGACTCCACTGCCTGATTTTGCTCACACAAAAGCCAGCATGTCTCATTAATTACCCAGATAGACTAGGTACCCTGGCCAAATCTCCCCACCCCACCCGCCCACCAGTTCAGCGTTTGGCCCTCTATTCTGTGCAATGGGAAAGGTTTCTCAAGTGGAGGGAGATGCCAAAATGCAATCTGAAATCCAAGTGAGTAAAAAAGGTCCTATTTTCCCTCTCTTTTTGTAAAAGCACACTGATGCGTTCTTAATTCTCTTGCCATTTTGTATTAGAGCACGATACTTAGCATCCAAAAGTTATGTGACTTAAAGACATTTGTGGCTTCAGGTTACTGTCGACATTCAGACTCCAAAGCTGCTGGCTGTTACACACAGTCCACTGGGATTGGAAACTAGGGTGAGAGATGGCTCCGGCAAGACAACATATTTGTATTAAGACAGGGTGATAGAAAAATGGGGTGCAACATGCCCATCTGTATAAATGCAGCTACTGACATACACGGTGTTTAAGGGTATATTTTTGTACAGATTATTCAGTTGCTTGTTATATGGTGGGATTCATTTGCAGTAATTCAGAATTATCAGGTCATTGCCATTTCTTCACTCCATCTCCTGTGAGTTACTTTATAAAACACTTTAAGGAAAAAAAGAAAAAAAAATCCTCTCCCCACCCAAGTTGTGAGGGTCATTGGTTTATTTTACCTGTTACTAATACCAACTTTATAGCACATTTTTGCCAGCTTAAAAAAAAAGTGGTCTGTATGAATTTATCCAATATATTATTTATAATGTTGTGGCCAGATCTCTTTATGATAAAAATGTAAAACCTTCCTGTAAAAATTCCTTATTTTAAATAAAAATTGCGGGTTTCTCCCCTATTTATATCAGTTCTCATTTGGCTCCACAACTACCAAACCTTGAAAACTTCATTGACACTAATCAATAGGCCAGTATTCACCACGCATTTTTAAAGTCATGCTTTAAATTCGCTTTTGCAATTGCATAATGACACCCCCCCCAGCCCCCCTGTCTGGCTAATTAACTGATACGACACTAATCCTTTGCACACCTGGTACTAAATGTCTGCTCACATGGGTTCCCCAGTGAGGAAGTGTGGCCAAACAGTGATTTTGAGTGTGCTTGATTTCACTTTAAAATCTTCACTCTCTGGGATTCAAATCTTGAGATAAAACATCTGGATTTCAATGGCGTCCCCAGGGAATGAAAGTTATAGTTCTATAGACGATATACTGCCCATAATATGGTCTTGTTATTTCTACATTAGCACTACTCCAGCCGGTACCTGCCATTAGCGTGTCAGTCTCCTGACACGTCATTAATAAACAGGTAATTTCATAACTGATTTCCACATAGTGTCATGTTGAAAACCACCTGGGTTTTCGTTTTCACTAACATTAAAGGGATAGGCTAGAGGGAGGCCATTATTATGAAACTGGGACTAATTTAATTGAATAATGGATCGAATCAGTGAAAACAAATGCATATGCAGAAAGCTAACAACAAAAAAAAAATTTCTAGGCCAACGGATAGGTCTGGAGCCACTAATGAAAAAGCGACTGTTCCCTCCCCTTTCTCTCGCCAAAAGTACATATTAGGAATTATTCTGAAATGGTGCCCACCGCCTCCAGGAAATTTCCAAAAAAAAACACACCAAGGAAACAACCATTAGGGAAAAATATATAGTTTTAAAATTGGGACATGTAAAATTAGGTCTATGAAATGCTAAGTCATTGAATTTTAAATTAGCATTGCATATTATAGGCAATGAAAGATTAAACACATTTACCAAGGTGAGCCATTGTCACAGTTGGACTATAGCCAAATGTGTAGTGACACAGCCAATAACATTTCTCATTGTAATTGGAAATGATAACTGAGGTATGATCCACACCTTGGCCAACTACGCTGAGTTTTTGCTTGTTTGCTTGTTTGTTTTGGATCCTGGCATTATCATCTTATCAGCATTATTCCCACTGACTTGAAAATTGGCTGAGAATCGCTTTCCCTGCCTTCACATCATCAGGAAAGGGTATACCTAGTGGTTTCTAGGGGGCCCTTCAGCCTTATGATGTATTTCTGGAGGAATCTTTAACTTTCTTTATGAACCAAGGCTAATAATGTAATATCTTGGTCTTTGACTCCTGGTCATGTGAAATTTCAATCACTCCAGAGCACCTAATGAATGTGGATTATTATTATGCCATTTGCTCTGCCCCACCCAATCACACTTAGCAGATGGGAGAAAAAAGGCTGTGTGTCACCAATTTGTCTTTGACCTTCCACTCCATTTTTACATCCATAATGACCTGTTTTCCTTCATCCAATCAAGTTCTTAAAAGGACAGATGACACAAAACCTACTCTTTGTCATTTAGGGGAAATCCTAAGTACAAACTGGGAGATAAAGACATTTGATGCCAGAATTTCCTTAGTTTTGTGTTTTCAAAACAAAAACTGTTAAGAAACGATTCAGTTTACATATAAACATTGAATCCCACTGGCCATTCAATACAGTAGAATATATGTACTGAGAAATTTGAACATGTCTATTAAATCATCTCTGTTCTACAGTTGAAAAAACTAGAAGTACAATAAAGATAATTGTTTCCAATAACTGCCTAAAGTCTATCACAGAGGTTATGGTGAAGCCAAGATTGGAACTTGAATGTTTCCAAAGAAAAAGTAACGCTACACCAAAACATAAAACCATCTGAGCTAGACACCTTCTATCACATCATGCTTATAATCTATTTCAATGCTTTCTTCTGTACAGTTCTTTCTAGGTCTTGTGAAGGACTTCTGTGCACATGCAAAATAACCCAAGCCATTAAATGATAAGCTAGTGACAGGAACTGACATTCCTGACACTTACAACATTCACCACAATATGGACTCAACTTAGGTAAGCCCTTCACTAGGCGAGTGGGTCTCAGCTGGGGCTGACTTTGTATCCCAGACCAGGAGACAGTGGCAACATCTGGACACATTTTCGTTGTCACAACTGGGTGGGTGGGGAATGCTACTAATATCTAGCCAGTAGAGCCCAGAGACCCTGCTAAACATCCTCTAATCCAGCGGTTCTCAACCTGTGGGTCACGACCCCTTTGGGGGTTGAATGCCCCTTTCACAGGGGTCGCCTAAGACCATCGGAAAACAAAAAGACATTTACATTATGATTCATAACAGTAGCAAAATTACAGTTATAGAGTAGCAACGAAAATCATTTTATGGTCGGGGGTCACCACAACATGAGGAACTGTATTAAGGGGTCGCTGCATTAGGAAGGTTGAGAACCGCTGCATCTCAGGACAGCCCCACAACAAAGAACGAATGATCTGGCCTCAAATGTCAGTAGCGCCAAGATAGAGAAACCCTGCTGTAGCCTATTATAGGCATTGCAAGAACTACCAGCTTGGGAGACCCCAACAAGAAAGGCTTCTATAGGCCTTGTATGTTCCATCTAAGCTCCACATTGTTCCACTCCCAAAGCAAAATGTTACGCTCTTCAAAATCTCCAGGGAAGCCAGAAGCATAAAGCTTTGGGTGAAATGTAAATTTCTTAAAATATTTATCCATCCATAAGTGGCTACATTTTTGACATTATTATAGGGTTTCTCAGTGTTCCATTTTATTAAAAAATATTTATTTGGTTTCTAAGATTACTGCTTTTCTGACCACAGAAAATTCAATTACTGAAAACTGCAGCTATCAAATTGGTTGAAAATAAATAGCCTTTTATCCAAAGCTGGCAAAGACTGGCTTGCTTTTAATATGTAGTCATTTAAAAGAAAAATAAAATAAAAATAAGAAAACATTTCCATTGCAAGCCAAGGGACTGCAGAGTCAGAAGCCAAACAGTCCTTTGCATCATCAGGTTTTATTTAAAATAGGATGAGAAAGGAGTGGGGGTAGCTTAAGAAAAGAAGTCATGGTGAGAGTAATTCACCATTATTTTTCCTCTTTTGTTTTACAAGACAGGAGAAATGTGAGCTTTCTGCCAGTGGAAATCACTTTCTCCTGCTTTCTCTCTGTCTCGGTTTGAAATGTTTAGTAATATACAGGAAATGTGGTAAGTGAGATCTACAAACGTGGGCTTCCAATATCAAGGCTAATTATGTGCTAAGCAAGGGATGGCAACGGCACTGCCAGGGAACCACAAAGGAGGCTGAGCAAGGGAGGCGGCCTAGCTCTTTCTCTCATTTGCTTCTCATTTGCATTTTAATCTCCTACATATTTTTTTTTTTTGTCATTCGTAAAAAGAGCACTTGTCCCTGTTTCCTCAGTGGAAACCAATTCACCCGCAAGGAGAGGTTAACTGGAAAACTGGCAGAACCACGCTGTATATAAAAACACAGAGGCTCTCCTCCTCGTGAATTCAACGTAACAATATCTAACATCTCCGAATTGCTGCCGTCTCACCACCACCACGGGACACGCACCTTGGCTACCGCTCACCTGAATGTGACTGAACTGCACACAATTCAATCTAATTTTTCTATTAGGCGGGATAAAACCTTACTGGGAATTCAATGTTATTGAGAACATCGATAACGCTTATGTGAGTGACCCAGTGTATCGCTCGTCCCCTCCTGGACAATTTGCTGAGAATTACTGAGACCGTCCATGTACAGGAAGAAGCTCTTGATAGATGAGCGTCAGGAGGCCTGGGTTTGCCTGCTGTCAGTCAGCTGGTGAACTTCAGGAAGCCAGGAAAACTCACTGAGACCCACAGCTCTTTTACCTGTCAAAATGAAGTGGTCGGAAGAAAGTGTCTCAGCCCATCTCTACGTCTATCATTCTTTGCCTGTGGGTAGGCTTCGATTCTGTTCACCCCGTGCAGTGTGGGCTCTGAGCTAACGACAGGCCACCCTTCGCGAGAAGCACGCCTGCATCACGTTTGGGGCTCTGCGCTTGTGCGAAAGCTTGTTTGCAATGGTGGTGATAAGGCGAGGGTCTTCTTTTGCTGTTTTATTTTATTTCCCTTAAAATGAAAGTACAGGTGATGATGGGTGATGCCTGCCATCACAGCCCTGGAAACTGAGCTTGCCTTTGCATGTGAGAGTTGTGCACAAAGTAAGCATAAATGGGGTCAGCATGGTCAGGAAAGACTCGATGCGTGTCTCTCTGTCTCTCTCTCTCTCTCTCTCTCT
>NW_017731500.1:2572059-2638882 GCF_001890085.2 Hipposideros armiger | reverse complement strand
CTCTCTCTCTCTCTCTCTCTCACACACACACACACACACACACACACACACACACACCACGCCATTACCACCACTGCCAGCATCCTGAAATGACTCTTCTTCTTGGAGGCTGGGAAGGACCTGGCAAAGGAGGTTTAACCACAGTAAGTGTCTGGTGTCCGTGACAAAGCACACGACACCTAGAGAAGACAGCACAACCGCTGAGCAGAGAAAGGCTGACTTCATGAGGAGTTCCCTAAAAAAAACAAAAAGAGAACAGAACCGCTCCTTCTGTGTTTCCTCGACTCCCTTGGTTAGGAGGGAACCGCAGGCTCCCAGATTTTACTGTCTGGTTTTGTGGTCTTATTGAGGGCTAACGTGACGACAGACAATAATGGTTCTGGGGCCTCCCATTTTGAAAATTCTTTACTGTTTTTCCTTAATCCTACTTACTGCATTATAGTTGTGGGTGCTGGATAAACGGTACCTTCTTGCAGCTGAGCCCACCTGTTCGAACCTTTCCCAGCTTGTTATAGGCCCCAGCTAGCAAAACCATACCCGGAACGTCTCAGAACAAGTTGGAAAGACAAGCAGGGAACACTGCGAATTCTGGGAACTCAGTGTGTGTGGAGAGAATGAAGATTTTATGGATTTTTTTATTTTATTTTAAAATTGTGAGCTCAAACCATCTCTCTGGCAAGCCAGAACGATTCCACTGTCATTGGGTTGTCTATCCCAGACCAGTGACTGGAGATGAGGGGCTGATGCCTTCCTGTCAAAGGGCAAAGGGCATCAAAGGATGGAATTTAAAACATCTTTAAAGAGCAAGGGTCAGCAGATCCTTGTTAACAGCTTCTGTTAGCGGAGCTGCCAGCGTGGCCCCCATACTACTGGTGGGGTAACTGTGGCTGATGACGGACAGCTCTGTGATGACGGGACATGACAGTAGGCTCTCCCATCAAGGCAGGACTTTGGGGAGGATGAAAAGAGGTGGAGAGGGGTACGATGCTCTTTATGCCAAGTCCTTTTAGCCCTAAACAAATGAGCAGCTTCAACTCCTGGGTGGTGATCACGACTACAATGCTGTCACCACAGAGTTTCAAAGGGAACAGCTGATGTAAATATTTTCCACATCTAGCATCCATAGCCAAACGCGAAAGTAATCGGCAGATTCAGAAAGAGGAGGAAGGTGAAGTGTTTGTCGAAGAACTGCCATTAATGGAAGAAGAGACCTTGAACCTAGGTCTTTATTCACCAGAAAGCAAAATTATGAAAATAATTGTCAGAAAGGACAGATTAGGGGGCAGGATGCATGAATGAAATGTGCTATTAAATTGTGGTAGACATAAGCAGAGCACAGAGGATTTTTAGGGCAGAAAATACCCTGTGATACTACAGTGATGGATATGTGCTGTTACACATGTGTCCAAACCTATGCAACGGACAGCACCAAGAGTGAAACTTAAGCAAACGCAGGACTCTGGGCGACAATGACGTGTCCATGTAGGTTCCTCCATTGTAACAAATATCCCAGTCTGGTAGGAGCTGTTGATAATGGGGGAGGCTGGGGTGGGGGATCGCAGGGGGTTATATGAGAAATCTGTATACTTCCCCCTCGATTTTTGCTATGAACCTAAAACTACTCTAAAATAAAGTAAGAAAATCAGAGTAGGTTACTGCACCGTTTAAACAAAACCCAGATATTCAGGAAGAGTGCAGAAGACCCGTGTTGTGACCCTTTGTCTACAGCTTGTATGTACACTTGCAAATCGAAGTAGAAACTTCAGGCTGTTGAGGGGAAAACGTGTGGGTGGTGGGTTGAAAAGGACCACATTAATTAAAATCGCCAGGGGAAAAAAATAAAAGGACTAAATTCCTCATTGTTCTTTGCGCAAGTGAACATAACCTTTGCATTAATAATGGAAAGGAAATATCTTTCCGTTTTAAGAATGATTATACTGGTTTTCTGCAATTAATTAGCTTAAAAAATCTAGCTCAGTTTCACAAATTCATTGGTTGTCTACCATAGGCCAAGCATAAAATCTGTAAGGCACTGGAATTCAAAGACAAATGAGACTTGTCCTCAAAGAAGGTCTCCTCTTATATGAATGCCAATTGTATTGTTCTAATTATTCTTCTCTCTCCCTTCCACAAATAGAGTAGCTCTGGAATAGGAAAAATCAAGCAATCACACAGGAGACATATTTAACTTTTTTTCTTTTTTGGGAATCAAAGATTTGGTGTTCCAGGGGGAAAATATAAAACCATATTTTCATTTGTGTTATTGCCATTAAAAATGTTTTTGCATATTTGTTGAAAAAGGTTTAAACAGTATAGCCGAGACTAGGAAAAACCATATGGGCACAGTCAGCTATTGAATACGTGTGGCGAGAAGCAAGGAGTTTCAAAGACAGACAAATATATTGTTTGAACATACATGGCAGGGAAAAAGGTTGAAAACTCCCACTCTAATCTACTGTCGATATGATTTCCAAGTTCATCTGGTGACTGCTTAACGAAATCCAACGGCGGCACATCTGAGACGTAATTATGTGGAAGTAGGAAGAAAGTGTGTAATTTATACCAGTGCCTACCCCGTGTTAGCTTCCAAGAGACCTGACCCTTTCCCCAGCCTCTCTCGGGCCACGCCAGCTTTACCCACTCCCCAGTTACACTGGAAGCTACGGGGTCCACTGGAAACATGGTTTATGGGTAATGTATCTATAATGGACTCTCCACTCAAAACCAATCGAGCGGTAGCATAGCCGTCAGCAATCAGTCCATAAAATCTGCAGTTACCTTCTTTTTTTCTTACAGGGGGCAGGAAGCTAATGGATTTGAAATTGCAGAAGCGGACCACAGACCTTTTTAATAAATGAAAATAAAATTGAGTCTCAGGTTTATGTTGATCTATAGAACTGTGAGTCCCAGAGTCCTCCAACTATTTCCCCGAGGGTTGATTTCTAGCCTAAACCACCCAACATTTATAGCTGATAAGTGTCTACTGAAGGGTAATAAAATACAGTGTGTGTAGTTGTAGAAAATGTAACTTATCACTTTCATCAAAAGCTCCCTGAAAATGTGTTTATCTAAAAGGCTTGTATGTTTGTGTATATTTCAAATATCTCTGCCGCTAGATTGAGCTCCTTGGGCATTTAAAACTATTCCTTGAAAAGGCTTCTTTGGAAACTGTTTAGCTGTGGGTTAATGGTTACATTTCCTTGGATTGGAGATATCCTGCAGGTTACAGAATTCATACAAATATATACAAATGAGACATTGACTATTGCCCAATTTTATTCTCTCACTAAATCAAGGTAAAGATTTAAAGCCCAATTCCTAAAGGAGGGGGAAAAAAATCTTTACGTGGGTGTTAGGTGATTTTTAACTCCGGCACAACTGATGCTGGGAACTTTCCAAGCATGCTGCTGCTTGGTGGGTGGGGGGGGGGAGCTTGAGATGTTGAGAAAAAGTTTAGGACTCTCTGGTAATAGTAGTGGAATATGACTGCCAGTCACTTTCAAAAGCTAGGCGTGCTGTCCATGCTTTATGGCTGGGATATGGATGATTTTATCTGAAAATGATTCTAGATCACTCAAGAAACAGTAAAAAAAAAAAAAAAACTCAGCTTTTTTCATGGAAAGACTACTCGAGTTATAAATGTCCCCATGACACGCTGAGGTTTTCCTTGAGGAAGGTGCTCAGTAAGTATCAGTGATGGAACAGTTGTTAAGGGAGTTGGAAAGTAATACATTTCCTCTGTTTGTATTACCTGCCTGGCAGTATGGGTAGGCCCGCCTATGCTCAGACTATTTATAAAATAACACATGTGAGATGTGAGTATTCATGGCTCAGAGAACAAGCCGTCTAATTTGTCTCCAGATGCCCAATATCCATCCAGATCATCGGGCCTGTCACATGCCTTTGCCACCTCACAGTGACAGTTTTCTGAATGGGTTTTGATGAAGCGTGATCAGGAGAAGGCCTGATACAGACAGAATGTCTTCTCTTAATAGACAATCGTGGGGATCACAGAGCAGCTGTGATCTGATTCATTCCGATCCAATTTGTTAGTCACGGTTTATTCCTGATTTTTTTTTTTTTTCCTGCTCAGAGTTTGGAAAACTCATTCCTCTAGCTAACATGATGGCTTCTGCTTTGGGGCTGAACCAACCCAGAGGGACGCCAAGAATACCAGTCTGGGGGTGTCACGCTGACTGTTGATCTAGAAGGCTTTCCTTTGTTACCCCTTCTGAGGAAAGATCTTGGAGAATGCGTTGTGGCCACTCTCGACTGGTGCCCTGAAATTCACAAAGAACTCCTCCTAACACAGCAAAGCAATTACAACGTGTCACCTTCATATTTCGCTCTCACAGTGCATAAAAGAGTGTGGTGCTTGCAATGGGTATGCAGCAAATAACTGTGTGTCGCTGACTGATAGTCCAACCTCCTCTCAAACTCCATAGGCTGAGGGAAAATGGCTATGCGAGATTTCAGATTTGGAGTCTCTAGATTGGTAATCTATATTAATCTAAGTAGCTAGTCAACTGTTCATTTCTTTACTTTTCCCACATAGACACATCCTAAAATTAAACTTTTTGTTATCTAACTGCTTTAGGGCATTTTAAATGTGGAGCAGCCAAAAACACTAAAATATCATTCCTAATATTAAAAGTAATAATATCTAATAACATGCATTCATTCAAAGATCTTGCCAAGTTCACTTGCTATAAGTGATGGAACCAAGATTGAAGTTCACATCTTCAGGCTTTGGCACACATGCCAAACAATGTTACATTTTAAATAAAATTCCCAGTTGGGCCACTCTAATATGGGAATTGCATATATGGTGCCCAGAGTTAGAGTTCCAGATAAACTAGAGGTCAAAGAAAACCAGGCGTGAATCTAAGGACTTTACCCAGATCCTATGCGGTGCTTTTCTTCTTTAGAAAGAAACGACTGTCTGCCCAAAGAAGGTTTTCAGCTTCTGCAATAAGTAATAATAGACGCACAGATGTCCCACATATGTCTTTGTCATTCCATCCAGGGTCCCGAATATGAACATGCAAAATGAAGTACTCAAGTAAACTAAACACAGTGGGGGCTGTGATCACTGCATTTTTATTTGGAAATCTAGAGTTTGGAGTCTATAAAAATGGCAATAGTAGCAAACTTCTTTAATGCAGCAGAAGGGAATATAATCTAAAGATGTCTGTCTGTACTTCATGAAAACCAGTCCGACAAGAGCTGCACATCCCTCGACGTCCTTTTTACCTGTGGTTCATGTGTGTGTGTGTGTGTGTGTGTGTGTGTGTGTGTGTGTCCCATGATTCCATCTGACATTTTGATTTCAATATACAAATGAATTTCAATATACATATGTACATTTCAATAGCTGACAAATTACTACTATACATGAATCGAAGCATTGAATGGAACCTTGGAAATAGCTGAAGAACTGGAATCATTCTGGGTAAACAGTGAACTTACAAGTCTCTCATTTTCAAGTGGGGGTTCTGAAGCCATGAGGATACAGTCAAATCACTCCCAATCTTAGGATCTATTTATTGATTACCTGAAACAAACCAGCTATAACCCCAAAAACCATTTTCTGGAAATTTGAAATAACTTTACCCAAATCCACAAATCACACTCTTGCTTTCTGAAATTCTCAGAATTTCAAGACACAGTACTTATGAAATGGCCATTAGACTCATCAAAATATTCAGAGAATGACTCTCAAAAGGCCCATCAGCAAACATTAATGTAAAGTACTTTCCTAACAGAACGATGCTAACAGTTTTTCATATTTTAGAATTCGAAGGAAATGACACACATTCCTTATTTGAGTTTTGAGGTCTCTCCTTTTCTCTCTCCTGTTCAAATTCCTTTCTAGGCTGCTTCATGCTATCCTTCACTTTCTGTCAATTTCATCCTGAACTTTGGTATCCTAAAAAACACTAACTGTGCCAAGAGCATTTCAAAGAACAGGGTCCCGTTTTGATTCTAGACACGATTACACCTTATTTGTATAGAGTCAAGCCAAGCCAAATGGAACTCATTTCAATAGCTGACAAACTCTCAAAATAGAGCCCATATTATAAATTGTGTCTCCTATAATACATTGAGCTTCTTCTGAAAGAGGAAATAAGAGATAGGTTCCATTTTAGCTGGTTAGGATACATTCAGATACTTTTAATTTTAGAATCAGGCTGTTAAACAAATTAGAAGTCTGCAAACCTCTGCAGATTTGGGGCACACCTACCAACAAGGGCGGAGCAGACAGGAAGCTTCAGTCTTTTTGGGTACTGGGTTAAGCACCTTGCCTGGGGGAAGGGAGGTGGCAAAAACAACCCTATTTCTCTAACATCGGATTCCCTCCACCCTGCAGGATATGGAAGGTTTCAAGTCTGACTTTCTCTGACAGGCAGAGGGAGGAACAGTTGCAGTTAGTTCAAAAGAACTGTCAAAGGGGCTTGTCACAGGTAAAACCAAGTGCTCTGCTATTGGCAACAAAAGCAGCCAACGTTCGTGATTTCTCTGCCACATGTGCTGTCAGGGGATTGCAGCAGTGTTCCTTTTCTTAATGTACGACGCCATGTGTGCACGTGCATGCACACACACGCACTTCAGAGAGGATTGTTTTTCATATGCATTTTAGTTATGTTTCTTAAAAAAATGCTAGCCTCCTGGAAATCCACGGCTAATGGAATTCCCAACTCTGGTTACACCGTTGATTTATAGAGCTTTGGCTGGCCAGATGTATAGCTTTCCCCAAGAAAATGATAATATCTGCGCTAATTACTTCCTGAAAAAGTTGACTTTCGGGCCAATCTCTTGCTCTAGTTTTAAGTCTCTCTTTTGGCTCCTGAGAGTTTTATTTCATGATTTGCATCTTTTATCTCTCCTTCAAACGCATGTCAGCTTGCTGTATACATTCTGATCCCAAACAAGTGCTCTAGAGACACTTGAGTGAAGATGTAAAATGTGTGTGTGTGTGGTGGTGGTGGGGGGGTAATAAATGAATTTCATCTGTGAAATAAATGAATATTGTTGTTATATAATAAACTCAGTCAAAATAGATGAATTTCTCTGTGACAGTTAAAGCGCTCTTTTAATTCCTGGGGACCTGGCAAAGTCAGGCCAGCCTTGGCCAATGATCTCCAGTCTGTCTTATGCCTCGCATGTAACAGGGATTGTGGGTCACCTCTCATCCAGGGACCAGGGTCAATGGTTCTGATACAAAGCTACGATACAGACTTTGCATCCCGGATCCCAGAGAAGGCAGCCTGATGTGACAGTTCCCAAAATTTTTTTTCAGCTTCTCAGCCAATCAGATATTAGCCATACAGAGCTAAAATCGGGACCAGACAACAGTTCAGAGAAGCGTACTCACATAATTCTTCTGTAATGCACTCTGTACAGAGAAGCAATAACCTCTCTAATAAATCTATGGTGAGCCTGTCTCAGCCTCCATCAGCAAGTGCAATACTCACTTAAGAATAGAAATAGTATATATATATGTATATATATATATATACATATATATATATGTATATATGTATATATATATTCCTTTCTAGTATAGCTGTAATACGTTCATGCACTGGATGCCAACCTTTGACAGGAAAATTTAGATTTAGGTCACTCAATTTATGCCTCTGAGGGGCACAAATTCCCCAGAAGATTAAACTTTCATTAAGTTCTTTCTTTTATTTCCTGCCTTTGCACCCATCATATCAAAAGTTCCATAACTGATGTCTTACTGTGGTCATAAAATGGCTGGGCTTGAACTTTAGGGACCTGTCAAACACCTCTCCCTCCCCCCCCCACCCCCAATAAAAAACCTTTTAGAGAAACCCGTCCTTAAATTGACAGTCTCCTGGTCACCCTCCCCAGCCTCTGTCAATGAGAATGTGCCTGGAGCACTGGAGAGGGTCATGGGCACTTTAGACAATCACACTGGGGGGCCCCTATCTCACATGCCCCTGCCCCCACCCCCCTATTGTTGTGACTAGACAAGGGATCATACTGAATAGATTAACCAGCCAGTGACTTGGGACACCTACTGCTTGGAATGCCATCGCACTTAGAGTGAAAGGGGATAAAAACGTCGCCCCTCCAGCCCTGAGCCCCTACTCTGGGGCAATATTTCTGCCACAGAAATGCTTGGCTGTCAGCTCCAGCAAAGCAACCCTGGATAGGCGCAGTAGTTTGTTGTCAGAATGAAAAATGGCTCCGTGCAAAAGGTCTCGGGGCTGCGATGCTAACAGTCAGGGAGCCCTAAGTCAGGCATTTGACAGAGAACTTTGGTCTTGCTGTTAAATACCACTTAATTCTGTCCTGCCTGATAATCCCTGCTGTTTAACAACTGTGCGATCGTGGCCCAGCCAGGGCAGAATGCCTTTTCGACAGGGGGAAAATGGCCAGATGTCATACATTGGCTAGAGAGAAAAGAAAATACATCTCTTTGCATCCAATGAAAATAATAATGCTTCAGGAAAAAAAAAAAAAGGGACAATTGCAAATCCATTATAGCCTTGATTCATCATGAGAGTTCACAGCCAAAAGAGAAATGAAATTCAATCTGAGGTTAGCTATAGGTGAAGAGCAAAGAAGTTTGATACAGACATCAGAACACCAGACAGTGTCTTAAATAGTTGGTGGGTAGTGAAAAAAAAAATTCAAACTAGTTATTTATTTGGATCTGAGCATTAAGTAATAAACTGACACTTTCATACACTGGACTTGGACTTAGAAAAGTGTACAAGCTCATGCATTTATTTTTATTTTTTTCCTTTGTGCAAAGTTATCACTGTTACAATAAAAAGTATAAAGGACTTACTTAATAATGCTAATTGTCTCCGTTGTTTTTAAAGTAAGATTTCATTATTTTAGCACCAGTTTGCTTACCAAGAGCCATAGGTAACAGTTTTTATGATCTTTTATGAAACTCAAAAGCATTAAAATATGCTTAATTCTAACCTGATTTCCCCACTTTTCTGGTGGCTTCTTAGATAATATGCATATTCAGTAATGCTTCAGGAGGAAGTATTTCAATGAACAAGCAAGATTTATAGAAAAAAATAAAAATTCAGCTTAAGAGAAACAAAAGTTTATCACCATAATGGCCCAAAAGTGGAAGTAGAAGTATCATTAAATGGAAATTTCTGAGTCACTGGGGATCTTCAGATGGCCCAGGGGGCCTTTCTAAGCCTACGGAGGATGAGATTCTTTTCCTGAGTCAGCAGAGGCTACGATCTGTTACTTGTACACTACTTCACAGGATGCTAAAATACTAAACAGATGCCTGAGATGATAAGTTTTTGAATGCACACAAAGACGTAGAATGATTTTCTTATTGATCTAAATAGTCTATCCTTTTAGGATCGCCTTTATTCCCTGGCTTGGAGGCTGACACTGCAGTTTTCTAATATATATATATATATATGGAGAGAGAGAGAGAGAGAGAGAGAGAGAGAGAGAGAGAATATGCCAAAAATATGTATACACATTTTAAGAGCTGTTGTCTACATATTACTTTTCGAAATTGAATTGAATTATGGTAGCAATGTGTAGTATGACGTACATTCAAAAGATGGCGTTAATCAAATGAATGCTAGCGTCACTATGTGACAGGCAGGACAATCTAAGAAAATGGCAGAAGCAGGGTTGTTGTCTGAGGAGCACATGACCATTTTGAAGCGGTATTTGAAATTTGAGAATGTTCTGGAAGTACAATGACAATGGAGGCATGAGTATGCGACAGAACCTCCAACACGCCTAACAATTGCACAAATTCATGATAAGCGTGAGACGCCTGGTACTGTGTGCGATGCGCACAAGGGAAGATCCGGGAGGCCTCGCACAGCAATAAGTCCTGCGTCTTCCGCTATGGTGTTGGGACAATTTACATGCGCGTCACAGGAGTCTACCAAACAATGTTCACCATCATCAGAAGTGTCTGGGCACTGATGGCAACCACTTGGAGCACATCTTGTAATTGCAGAAGTCAAACGTGACTTGTATTCATCTTTTGTTATCAGTATATATTATTTACAATTATAATGCAGTTTGGGTTTTTTTTTAACTTAAAATGTGTATACATTTTTTGGGCTCCCCTGGTATATAGTTACATTGTTCAAGAATAATTAAGGCACATTAGGCGAATTTGACACCCCTAGGACGATAACAGAAATAAAACTGGCCATCGTAACTTGATGGGGGATCCGGAATGGCTATAGTTAGGCATTTAAACCTGAATCTAATTCAGTGGACATCTGTGGACATCTGTGGCATAGTCAATACAACATGGATATGTGTCATGTCACCCCTGCTTTCTCTTCACTAAACCCCAAACCTCAAACAACCAAAGAAACAGAGAAAAGCAAAACAAAACAAAAACACACAGAAAGAAATCCATTCGACCTCATACTTGTGGTGTATTTTGAAATCTCAGTGAATTCCTAAAATAGTTTACTTATAATTTCTCTTATGGTACTGTCACTTCCGATCATATCTGTTGGGTCGTCGGAAAAGTCATGACGTATTTTTTTCTATGCAAAAATGCGTCATGACTTTTCCGACGACCCAATAATAGCTATTTTTAAAATATGCTATATCTTCCCTACCATTCTCTGAAGTTAGCACTGGTATCTGATAAATGTTTTTATCCATAAGTACAACTAGCATACGAGCTCACTTTCAGCCATATTCAATACCATATATCTCCTAAAAAACGTTAATAATTATTCTAAAAAAGAGAAGGGGTTTTTTTGCCTACATGAAAAAAATAAAGTTTTAAGGAAAAAGATAACGTCTTTTAAGTTGCTAATTTAGTAAAATATTTACAACCCCATATTATATTAAATGAGATTAACTTAAATAATTCATTTTCCATTCGTATTTCATAAAACCATTTTCTTTCAAAACACTTCAACAGGATTTTTTTAAGAAAAAAAATTTTGAGCCATTTTTCACATTTTTTTGAAAGCATAGGATTTTGACCTTTTTCTAAGCGTTTGTGACACTGTGTGTGCTTTATGCATTCATGAATAATGTTATTATTGGAAACTATATCACAAGCCATCTGTCCCCATTTGGATCATAAAAACAGAATTGTTTTGGTTCTGTCTGAACTATAGGTGTACGTTTGTGACCATCATACCAGACTTAGATTTTAAACTGACCTATAAAGGCCAAATTTTCAAGGACATCATTTTTAATTCTTTTGTAACTTATTTTATCAAGTAATCCTATATGCATCAAAAATTAATACTGATTGATTTACTTACAAGTTAATATGCCTTTCCAACTTACTAATTGCATTTCAAAGTACCCTAGTATAGGAGAGGCTTTGTAAAGATTGGAAATTTAAGGTGAGTCTTTTTTTGGGGGGAGACTGATGGTTTTGTCAATAAAACTGTCTTACATTCAGGCCTATTATGTGATTTCCTCCTAAAGGCTACATCCCTCCCTTAGGGCATTATAATTTAAAATGCTCTCAGAGAGCCTGCTGTAAAAATAAATAAATAAATAAATAAATAAATAAATAAATAAATAAATAAATAAATAAAAATAAGTGCCTCCAACTTGACCATTTACTCAACTGTAATTTACAGGATTATTGTGAAGAATAAAAATAAGCGTGTAAAGTGTCTGATATGAACATACAAGAAACTAGAGCTGCCAAATTTACAATTACCAGTTGCTCAGTCAGTGTCTATTTAGTAGACAATAGATGATGCTATTGGCAGCCAATGAATACTGACTAGGTGCTACATGATTTGCTTACACGGAGCTATTTCACATTTAGAATCCTTGGGGGAGGAAGATATTGCTCAATCCCACATTTTCCCATGAGGAAGCTGAGATATTTGTAGATATTAAGTCATTTACATATCTAGAAGGTGGTGCAGCTAAGTTTCATACCTGGGCTTACCCGACTCAACGTCGGCTATATTATTCTAAATGGATGCGTTTCTAACAAGATTTTGTATTGATGCCATCTTCAAACCAATCATGGGCTAACTGCCGAGTGTGACAATTTGAATCTCTACAGAAGGGACATTTCCTATTTCTATCTCAGCCCCAAAAGATCTTTAGTAAAAATGACAGCCAGGCTCATGTATGTGAATACCATCCAAACGCTGCTTTGTTTTCCTTCCTGGATGGGCTCTCCTGCGTCTTAGGCCTCCAGACCTGTGAGCAGGAGGAAGCTCAGGCCTGTGGGTCCTCGGCCTGCACACCTGACTCACTGGGATTGAGTCAGCACTTTTGCCCCAGGACCTGCCTGCACCCTCCCCAGGCTCCTTTGCTGCTGTCCTCTCGTGATTATGTGATTATGGTGTACACAATTGCTATCTGGGAGGATCAGCAGATGGAAACCCTATGACTTGCTAATTAGATTTCCCAAAGATAGGGTCAAATGAAAACCTGGCCCTCTAAATTCACGTAAACATCCAGGGATGAGCCAGCCAAAGCCTGGGCTGTCCTTGAGAACTGGCAGCTCTTTTTCCCCTCCAACCACCCTCTTATCTGCTCCAAGGAGACCTGCCTCCAGCGAAGGACTGCCCTGAGTTGAGTAAACAACAGTGCTGCTGAGCTCAGGGTGTTTTCTTGGCTTGGTGCTTCGTTTTACTGCAAATTAAATCCAGCGCTGGGCGGACTGAAGGAAATCATACCTCTGCAGCCCAGCGTAGTCAGCAGCTCCAGAGGCAACTCTCTGGGTAGTTTAGCCATTTGGTGCATAAAAGCTGTCAGGGATCCCCTTGGATTTGACTTCCAGCTCTGCTGTGCAACCTTGGGCCTAACGTCACTGAAATCTTCTAGTCTCCTGTCTAGTCCTCAGCTGCCTCGTTTGCATAATGAGGATACCAGATCTTAAAGGCTCCTGTGAGTTTGGCAAATGCAGGCTGAGTCCTCACTCTGCACAGGCCTGCCCGTGGGTAAGCCCTGAACAACTGAAACTCTCATTTGCTGCTGCTTCTGGTAGAGACACGCTGCCCAGCTTGCTGGGGTAACAAAGGCAAATGTCGCAGCAGTCCCAAGCCCTGTCTCCATCCACAGGCAGACGAGAAATGAGCATGGAAAGCAGCCTTGACTCCGAATACCTCGTCTCAGAAATCCGAGAGGGTTCCTTGAGACTGGCCAGGAGGTGAGCTGGAAACCCCACATGGACCCCTCTGGTCTGATGGGGATATACTTGAAAGGGAGAATGGAGAGGATGTGTCAGACACACGTCTAGTAGGGAAATACGGGTAGAACACAAAGTGCATGGGTTTTATCATTGACCTTCGAGTGCCAGCTCCATCACTCAATGCTTCTGTTACTTTTGGTAGGTTACTTAATTTCCTCAAACCTCAGTTTCTTCTTTTTTCTAAAAATATAGGGATAATAGTATTTCCCTTCGCAGGTTATTATTCACATGAAATTAGGTAATGTCTCTAAAACATGTAAACCCTTGTTTCCAGGAGCTGGCGAGCCATACAGTTCATAGTTTTTTTTTTTCACTCTTACACTTCCCTGTCCCTACACTCTTGTCTTCATTTTATATACGGACAACAGTAAAAATAAGTTTCAGTGAGGCGAGGAAGAAAGAGTAAAAGTTGTGAGAAGAACCAATGGGAAATAAGTAGGAGAAATTAAGTGCATGAAACCAAACTATTTCTAAGCCTAAAAATTGTATAACACAAAACCTTAAATATGTGCAGAGGGCATGGATTAAATTTTGAGGCTCTTATCACAGGGGACAAACACCACACCTTCCAACAAAGCATTCACTGTTGCTCCTGTAAGAGGCAAATGCTATTCTGAGGCTAGATGACAGTTCTTTTGTTCTTCATTGTTAAGTATCTTTTCATGTGAGGCTCCAACGTTTCAGTCATTTGCTCAGATAATTTCACACTTCCACAATATTCACTCATGAATTCAAAATGAATCGGAGACACAGAGAGGATATCTTTGGTGGATAACTTCTTAACTCGGCTTTGAGGCATTTCGGTTCCTTAAGAGGAAGACGAGGGCTGCATGGAGTGCCCACTTGCAGCTGAATCTGTTTTCCAAGATGGTGAAAGCACCAAATCTTGATCCTGAGTCCCAACAGGGCTCCATTCGAGTTAAATGGGACAGCCAGGGGACGTGAACCCACAGACGGGGCCTGTGAACTGCTTCCTGACTCCGGGGCTCCCACCGGGCACCTGCTCGATGGAGGAGGGCCAGGCAAGCCAGCTCCGATTCACTGCCCCTGATCAACACGGTGCTGTGTTCACCTTTTCCAGAGACAGCCTGGGTCTCTGGTGAAAACCTACACAAGGAAGGGCAGCCCACGTTCCACAAATGGTAAAACGTCTAGGTAGGAAAACTCCAAAAACATCCACCGAGTTTTCAAAAAGCCGAACCTGGGGCCTCAGTGTGTCTCTCACGTTAGCTGAGATGAAGGGGATGGAGGTTTAGGAGCGCCGTTCTCTGTGGCATAACCCTCACTCACACAGCCCTGCATCGCAGGCGGTATTATCCTCCTCTGGTACAACAGGAAACTGAAACTGAGGAAGCTGCCATAACACATCCCTGGCTCAGTGGACGGGATACTATTTAAGCTTAAGACTTCTGGCCTTTCTATGCTCCCACCCCTGCCTTTACACTCTTAACTTCTTTCATTTTCTTTCTTCAAACTGTCTTCTTGACGTGGAAGATGTAAGATGTCCTAAATCCACAGCCTGGCGGTGGTGTGTGAAGCTGGGCCTCCGCTACCGTAAAGAACGGCAGCCAGTCATCGCAGCGAGGGTCTAACGATACAGGAAATCAGGAACACGGGCTTCGAGGTCTCATGTTCCTTGCTAAGGGTAGAGGCAGGGTTTTATGTTTAGAGAAGACAGAGAAGGAACATAGATAGGAGGCTCCAAGAATTTACAAAGCAGTACCAAGCCCCTAAGACTGGTAGTCCTTAAGTAGGGGCGATTCTGCCCCTTCAGAGGACATTGGACTTCTAGAGACGCATTTCTGAATGTCACAATGTGGGGGAGGGGGGGGCTCCTGAGATCTAGTGGGTGCTGCTACACTGACAGGGATATTGCTACACATCCTGAAACACACGTGACAGCCCTCACCCCCAAAACAAATACTGATCCAGCTGAAAAGGTCAATAGTGCCGAGTAACCCTGCTGAAGGCTGCAACTCCTTGAGGAGAAGGACTATGGGTAAATGAAAGGGTAAAGGACTATGGGTAAATCAAATATTTGTCAATGAATGAATGAATGAAACAATGAGACATGAACTAATGATCAGGTTATGAAATGACTAAATCTGGTAGCACCAATGAAACATGGCAAGTGGTCTTAAATTTATCTTGATGGATCACTGTGTACATCTTAATGACATGCACAATCATATGCATGAAATAACTTACCAGTTAATTTAATGACAGCTGAAGAGAAATATGTACCCACCTCCACTCTCTAACCCCATTGCAGTAGCTTGCGTAGATAATAAAATTTTCTGTTAAAAATATATAATTAGGTATGTCATTTAAAGTTTTCCATACTTATTACTTACTTCTTCGTTTTCTTTTTTCAATTATTTCAACCTATGTCTTTTGAGGGTGCACTTTGGCTTCAGCTTTGATTACAGGGGGAAAAGAGCTATATAATACAGGGTCTGTTGTAATTAATATTGCTTTCGCTATTGGACTCTCTCCTTTAATTAAGTCTAGGCCATATCCTCAGCAGACATTAGTCAACCAAAAAGCGCAGAGAGGGAGGGAAAAAACAGAGCAGTTAAACCTATCACTCCCCTATCCGGACGTAAAAGACCAACCAATAACCTCACTTCCTGGTCTGATTGGTATTATTATAGTGCAGCTCTCCATGCTGGGTTTCAGTACAGTAAACCCATGGTTTCACTAAGGCATTTTCCCACGAGAACGTTTTAATTAATTTATTCATTGCAAATGAAGCTACAGGTGTTTGAGTGGGTTGGTGGTAGTGTGTGTGTGTGTGTGTGTGTGTGTGTGTGTGTGTGTGTACACGCGCACGCGCACTAGAGCACATGCGTGTGAGTGTATGTTTTAATTGCTGGTGTCTCCACCTCCCTGGCTCAACCCGTCCAGGCCGGTTCGCAGCCCCAGCAACTGATTCCCAGACAAGTCTGTGCGGGCACGCGTCACGTGACGGAAGGATCCTGTCAGGCCTGCACAGCTATGCAGGAAAAGAACACTGTCATGACCAGGCTCTGGTTTCTTGGCACCTGGACCCTGCTCTGGGGGAGAGGTTGGCAGCAGGCTCCTTAGAGACGGGCTGTTATTTCTAACTATAATCAAATGTTTAGATTTTTTTTTTTGGTCTTTTTTTTAAGTCTTCTCTTTATGCCAAAGGAGGTTTGGTCTCCCATGCCAGGGTTAGTGCCTTGCTAATGATTTTCAGGTAGTTTCTCACCTGAGGACAGCAACCAGGCAGTGGCCCCTGCTCTTTCAACATATACCCTGGCAGCTGGGTTTGGGGGTCTCAGCAAAGTGCTGTGAAAATAGGCAGGCAAAGATTTGAATATGGCCGCTTCTTAGGAGGGAACTGGCCTGGCAGAAGGAGCCAAGACTCTGGGGGAGACTGACCTGATCTTCCATCCATGTTCTGTACTCAATTAAATATTAGGCAACTTACCATGGAGTCTCATTTTGCCCATTAATAAAATGTCAATAAAAACAGCTACCTTTGGACCATTGTCAAGATTAGTAGAGGGTGGAACTGTTTGACACATAGTAGGCACTCAGGAAATACTTATTATGTCTTAATGTCATCATTATTATTCTCCCAAGAGCCCTACAGTCACCATTGGGTGGTTTTCATTCTCAGTTCGATGGCTTCCATTAAAAATAATAATAATAATAATAATAATGTGTTTCCACTTTTAAAATTGAATATACAAAAATAAATAACTAAAGCAAAGCAAGTCAATTCTGTACTTCCCTTTCTCCTCCGGTGTGAACTTGCAAATATGACTTAGTATGGTTAATTATGTATCTGTTCGTTTGCTCTGTCTTATTTCAATTAAAATGTAAATCCTTCTGGGGCAAGAGCTAGGTATTTCTACGCTGCGTACTCCCTCATCCCTTCACTGCAAAAGGAACTATTACTGTCTTTGTACGGCTCAGCTCTGTGAAGCTTTATTGACATATTTTGGGATCATAATTAAATCTTTACTGAGTAATATCACGCAGTTTAATTAGGAATCTTTAAGTCACATCACCAATAGGGCCCATCACTCTTCAAGTGTTCTGTATCTACAGTTTAACCTCAAACAGGGACTGTGATGCACGTAAATAAATAAATAAATAAATTATGAAAATCATGGACGACAATTTTAGCATTTATCTTGCAGGAATGGAGTCCCATAAGATACCATAATATACTCGGTTTGTTTTCCTATTCCAGAGCTTATTGCTAATTAAAATAAACATCAGATTCCTGAGGTTTACTGAAACTTTATTGCTTTTTTTTTTTTTTTAAGACAAGCATGTGTGTGCGAGAGAGAGAAAACGAGGAAGAGAGAGATAAAAGTTAATTAATAGAATCTGGCCGTGCTCCAAGGTATACGCCGTGAGTTTGAGGTATCTGAGATTGGGCAACTCAGGTTGATTGGTATGTGAAAAACATCTGTCATGATGGGTCTTGCCATAAAACTCACGACTCACTGGGAAGACACAGCAGCATCTTCAGAAGCATCATGATGACTTTTAAAAACGTGCCACTTCCTACATGACGCCATTCCGTGTCTGGGACCTGCTGTTGCCCAATATTCTGTATTGATTATAATGCTCTTCACCTTCCGAGGTTGGCTTGGAAAGCTGAATGGTGAGTGAAGTCATGAGTTCCCCTTGGAGTTGATTTATATCTCTAGAGGGAGTTAGTTTTTCCACCACTTTTTTTTTAAATGAGATGGGGAGAGTTTGATTGGGTTTGAAGTGCCCTATCTGTTACTATTTATACTCTGTTAGGCTCCTTTTTACTACAGGACCTGGAACTAATTGCACATAAAAATTCCCAACTAGTTTCTGAATTAAAATAGTTATTTTTATGGTAAGAGCTGGGTTTCCCAAAGGGTGTTCCATAAAATAGTAGTACCATGAGATGCTCCTCAGAAGGGCATTTACTGTTCAAGTAAATCAGAGGAGGAACAGTCCATTGATTCTCCCTCTTGTTTGCATATTGCTAGATTTCAGGGTCCACAAAAGCAGGATCAGGGTAGATATTGTTTATCATTAAAGCACCGGCATAGTGAAGAGCAAGGGAAAGACATGTGAAATTTTGTTGATAAATGAAGAAATTAATGAAGGCTCGGAAAATCCTGTAGAAAAGGAACCCATTTATATTTCCTTAACCACATATTTTCCAAATTTGTAATGATATGGAACGGTTCTCTTTGTACAAAACTATGAAATTATACAGAACTGATCTTCCAAAGAACACACTTTCAGGGAATTCTCATTGAAAGTGTTAAACACACTCATTCAAAAGAAAATTGTTATAGACGTTAATTCATTCAACAAACATGTTAGTGCCTATTATGTTCTTTGTCCTGGGGACATATCAGCCAACAAAACAGGAGCTATTCTATTGTTAAACTAATAGCCTAGTAGAGGAAATATGACACAAACGTGTTTTTAATACAATGCAACATGTGATGTCATATGAGAAGTACAAATTAGGGGACTACAACGTGAGAAATAGGAAAAAAAATTCTACACATGGAAACCCTCCTCAGGACATAAAAGTTAGGGACTATTGCTTGCTGGTGTGATTCATGGATGGCTGTTGCTTCACACTTAGCTGGTAATTTTGTAGGATTTCTGAAGAAGGTTTACTACTCCTGGAGCAAGTAAAGAGAAAGAGGAAGGATGCTTTGACTTTAGTTTTAATGAACTGCCTCCAATGGTCCCTCCAATATTTTTCATCCAGAAATATAACCATCAGCTTTCTGCAGAGTCATCAAGACCACCCCTCACACAGCTATTACCCATGCCATCAGCTGCTGTAATTTCTTTTCTATGATTACAGGGGCTACAAAATTAAAAATCCCACAGGGGCCAAGCAAGTACGAGGAATGAATGAAAGGCTCTGGGTGCAAGGGACTAGGGAGTGGTGGGGACAGTGTTTAACTAAATAGCGCATGCTCCCTTTAAAGGAGGTGCTTGCTAACCAGATACAGCTAGCTACGGTCATGGATCTTGTGCCAGCAAGTCTTCCTGTGTGTCAAGAGAAGCCGGAAGTCTGGATTTCAATCTACAATATTTATATCCTTATTTTTAAACGTTTTCGACCAATTCCATTACACACGCAGGCACACACACCCCCCTACCGACATATGTGGTAGATAAAATACACGTTAATGTTCCTTTCTCTCAAAAATCCCACTGTAAATTACACTAACACAATTCAAAAGAGAGGTCAGCCTCAAAGATGTGGAAAACTGGAAAGGGACAATAGCAATGACATTTTGGAAGCTGGTAAGGGGAGGGACCGGCGGTAACTGACTTAACTGACTCAAGAAAGCGAAGCACTAAGCTTGGAATAAGGAAAAATATGTTCTGTGTGAACTGCCAAGAAGTTCCGTAAGTGGCACCTGGAGCTATACCAACAGGGGAAGAAGGCAGGATGGCTAACGCCAGAAGAACTGCAAAGCTGATTGAGAAGCATCTAGAGCCCCACATGCCCACTCTAACACATTCTGAGCAAATGCTCTCCCCCCTCCTCACCCCCCACCCACTGTCAACAACTGATAGATTTATGCTGTGGCTCGGATGAAATAGAGGGTCCGTGGGTTGGGGGATGCCAGGCAAGGATGAGAATACAGATGCCGTAATGAATGAAAACAAGGGAGTTCAGCAACCTGCAGGCTGCATCTTAGAAGGAGGCACCTTTCACCTCAACCCTCTCCTATTCCACTCCAAACACACTGGCGTCCTGACCTTTAACCTTCAGACAGGAAATTGAACAGATGCTCTCGGGGGGAATCTGGTCAGCATTCTCTGAGGATACGGACATCCGGGGATCCCAAACAAATGGCCCACTTCGATCATTCTACAGTAACCCTAACAGCGGCCCCATCAGCAATGATTCTACTCACTGTTGTAGTCTCCACCGCTCTTCATAGAGCAGACATCCAAGAATCAACAAGTATCTGAAGAAGCCTCAAATATGGGAGACAGGGACCAAAGTAAACAAAGCAAAAGAGAAGAGAAAACTATACTCAGAGGGAAAAGCGAACCTTCAGAGAGGGAGCTCGCATTCATATCTCCATATTTAGGTATTTACTATAGCCATGCCAGGTACACCAATGTAGTGAGTCTTGGGTTACTCAAGCGGTATTCATGAACTTGCCCACTGATTTCCCCACAAGGAGATTTTGTAAATTATCAGGGAACTGAAACCAGAGCTGCGGCTCAGTATACTTTCTCCACAGGCTTCTCATGGGACCTGCAGAAACACTGCCCTGCCCTTACACAGCTAGGATTGTGACGGCTACTTAGGGTTACACACTTAACAGTATGTCATTTAAAGATGTGTGCATAGATGATCTAACTTTAAAAATCAAACAAATAAACAAGGGAACTAGTGATGATGACAAAAGTCAGGATAGTGGTTACTTCCAGGGCATGGAGGATATATTAATTTCCTATGGCTGCTATACCAAACTACCATAAACGTAGTGGCTTAAAAGAAGAAAACCTGATTCTTTTACAGTTCTAGACATCAGAAGTCTAAAATCAAGATGTCGGCAGGGCTGTTTCCTTTCTGGAGGCTCCAGAGAGAATCCATTTCTTGTCCTCTTCCAGCTTTTAGAGGCTGCCTACCTACATTCCTTTGCTCCTGGCATAGCATTCTGACTTTTGGTTCCATCATCACATCTTATCTCACTCTGATTCCTAGTCTTGCTACATCCCTCTGATAACAACCCTCATGATTAAATCGAGCCCACTTGGATAATCCCGGATAATCTCCCCTGTGTAAAGTCTTTAATTTAATCGCACCTGCAGAGTCCCTTAAGTCCCTTTGGCCGAGTAAGGTAACAGTTGCAAGTTGCAGGGTTTAGGACGTGGACATCTTTGGGAGGGGGCTATCATTATTCTGTCTACCACAGAAGAAGATGCAATCTGGGAGGCTCACATAGGAGGTTTTGGGGGGACATTTAAGGTAATGTTCTATTTATTAAGTTGCATGATGCATAATGGGTACTCATTTTGCTATTTACCTTTAAACTGTAAATATATATTTTACATACTTTTCTTTATATGTCATATGTTCCACAAAAGTGGGCCACATGTTACATATGTGGACCTTGTTTAACTTGTGGTGTCCAGTTAACAAATTAAACCTGGAAGGCTGCTTATGTCACAGGTCTACAATAGTGAGAACGATGATGTATTTGGTACTTTCCTCTTTCCACTTCCCTTTGGACTTGACGTTGTAGGTGAGGGTAACTGCCTACACCTGTCTTTGGACTGTAGCTGGACAGTAGCACTGACAGCTCTTCTGATGGTCATTTGGGATATTATCATCACGATGGCAATTTGGGTTTGACTTTGTTTTATCTTGGAGGAGACATTCTAGGGGTTCACTTCAAGAAACGAACATCCCATATCATTCTATAGTCTCTTCCTTTTCCTGTATGTCTCCAGACTCTTAACAGACTTTTTACAAAGAGCCAAGTGTATGGATCTAAGGAACATTTAGTTATAGGGTATATATGCCTAATTTCTCACCCTAGGTGAGAGAGACTGCAGTATTTTCTTGGCCACTTTTCTTCAAATTTTCAGATACCAATTTTTCTTTCCTTGCATCCAAGCCAGTTAGTTCTCCAGGGATGCTGGGAAACCTTTAGGCTTAAAGAATTTACAAACAGTGGTTGGGATATCACAGTAAAAATAATCAGCGAAAAGAAAATCTAATATCAGATCTACTTTGAAAACAGGGGGTAGAGGGTAATCTTGTCAGCATGAATACTCCAAGTGTCTATTCAATTGTAAACTGGGGAAGCAAGACACCCAGCACATTGCATTCGGGAAATTTCCTTCACGTTGCACTTCCTCAAATGAGCGACCTCGTAATTTCTCTGGAAATCAGGTCAGAAATTGATTGATTCCAAATTGAATTATTTTTTTTGCAGTATTTGTCTTTTCTGTTGTTGTTTCAATCTATTTTTTTTAATTTAAAAAAAATAAAATGCTTTCAGTTCTTTCAAGAATAAAATAATAATATTTTAAAAATCTCCAACAAGCTGGGAGGGTATTGTTATTAATTGTCATAAATTAGAGGTGAACAGCTGGGAAATACTTGTACTTACCATCATATTTTCAAACTTCAAAGATTTACAAATAATACTGCCATTTATGACAACATGGATGAACCTTGAGATTATCATGCGAAATAAGTCAAACAGAAAAAGTTGAGAACCATACAATTTCACTCAGATGTGGGATATAAAACTGAAAGCAACAAACAAGACAAACAAATAGGTAAAAACACATAGATACAAACAACAGTTTAGAGGTTACCAGAGAGTAAGGGGGGAGGGAGATGGTAGAAGAGGTTAAAGGGGGTCAAACATACAGTGATGGAAGGAGATTTGACTTTGGGTGGTGAACACACAATACGATATATAGATGATATATTATAGAATTATATACTTGCAACCTATGTAATTTTACTAACCAATGTCACCCTAATACATTTGATAAAATACAAATAAATACTAATGACCAGCAAATAATCTTAGAAATGCAAAAGGCATAAAATAATTAAATTCATGATGAAAAAAATACCAGGGGTGCCAAAAACATGTATAGACATTACTTGCATTCGTCTTTTGTTATCAGTATATACTGAGTATTACAATTTTAATACAGTGTTTTCCTTTCTTAAAATGTGTACACATTTTTTTAGCACCCTCTGTATATACAAGAGGAACACGTTAATTAACTAGTAGTTGAAACCATCTAAATGTATGACTTCTTCAGAGTAAAGTATAAAGCAGTTGTCTTCATTTAAGCTGAAAGGAGCACAGGCTGAGACGATGTTAAGAGGACCAATTTATTTTTATTGTACCCTAAATCCTCTGTATCCTACAGGTCCCTTGGCTTAACACGCGTCCCCAGACATACTCAAGAATCACTTTCTTAGACTTTCTCACTCCTTCCCGATGATATTTCCATTTTTAAAAGTCCACCTGTCCATGATTTGCATTTTCAAATGCTCATCTCCAGCCAGATGGGGCATCAAAACGAATCCAAAATTATGACGGGACCACACAATTCATGAGAGAATTTACATTTCCCTAGACTCGTCTACGGCATTGGCTGGTATGTGACTTCATGGAAACATATTTCAGATTTACGCAACAATCCGTAGATCATTCATTACACGTAACACAGAGACCACCTCAGTGGCAAACACACTCTGGCTGGTGACACAGCCACTGTGTGGACTGCCACTTTCCCCACAGAAAGAAGGGAACGGGCATGAACCCCCAGATCCTCTGTACACATCCATCCATCGGGTTCCGTTGGTGTGGCTCTGACCTTCTGTTTTATAACTGACCCAGGTGGAAAGGGTTTTTCCACACTGAAATCAAAATGGGTGGGATTGGTTTTGTTTGATTTTAACTAGCTTTCCTTCAGATGTGAGATTTCTGGCATCTAGCCTGAGCAGTCTGCTGCAATGAAATGCATTTAGTGTGGAGAAGGGAAATAAAAATTTTGGTCTTCTTTTTAAACTTTTTTTCCGTGCCTGTAAACACTCCATTTCACCTGGCAGAAAGTTGTTCGTGACCAAAGGCTTCTAGGCAGAACAGGTTTGGGCCCAAAGGAAATAAAGAGTGCTCTTGTCTTCCCGGTTATGCAGTGATTTGCCGTGCACTAGGCACTGGCTGAGACCAGGAGGGATTTGTCCCCAACAGCTTTCCCCAAGGTGGCCTGCCCCAGGTGGGCCAGGCAGGGCCTCCATCCTCAGCAGACACTGCTCTTGCAATCACCTTTTATCCATGAATCCTTGCCAGGGAAATACAATAATACCAGTCTGTAGCTTCCTGTGCCATCTGTCACTTCTCCCTGTGGGTGACAGTCATGTGTCAAGGGTGAGCTGATTTTATCCAGAGATGTGTTTCTAGGCTGGTGGTTAATGCGATATCAAAGTGCAAAGGGGAGAGGGAAATGGAACAGTTTTTCTGCCTTAATCAGTCTCTTGGGCATAAGACAGAACAGCACAGGTGTGTCTGATCTCCTCAGGGGCTTGATTATCTCATGATAACCACATCCTCTCTCCTTCCCATTGCTATTTTTTCCCAGGTTCAGATACAAAGAAGTGATTTAGATGATTGGATTGACTGACAGAAAACTGTCAGCCAGGCTGCACCGTGACAATCTGAAGGAGAACATCTACTTTCTGCAGGTTCGCTGGCCCATCAGCCAGTGTCAGCAAATGAAACGCTTCCTGGATGAACCAGGCTCCCGCAGTAGCCATTGGCTTTACATCTCCAGGGCCCCTTTCACAGGCAATTCAATACCTAAAGCCTGAAGCTTTCAGTGCCACAGAAACACAGGCTCGTTCGTCAATGCTTCATGATGGATTTGGGGAGGTCAGTTGCTACGTCCAGAAGGATCTAGCGAGTCAAATGCAACAACTTCTCTCACTTTGAGGTTCAGGCAGGAAAAGCCTAAGGCCTGAGGGTTGTATGCGACCGATGAGTAACTTGTGGGATAATTTCATAACCGCCTCTCTGATGAAGTGATTGTCAAGATTTCAACCTGGTTGAATCCAAAATGAAAGATTATGATAATGGTTCTATTTCAGTTTGGGACTGAGCACTTTTAACAGTCTACTCTTCATATCATGTTCAGTGGTTTCCTAGAGAACAAAATCAAATAGGGGGTTCAGAGAAATGAATACTGATTTAGGCAAAGACTGTTTTCTGTCCGGATGAGACAAGATAAGAGGATGATGTGAATGGCGTTCTAATTATAGCCATGCTTACCTGTGTGGAAGGGTGAACCTGTATACTGCTTCCAGCTTCTGTGTTCTCCCAGGTAGATACAAAATAGCTTAGATTTTAAATAAGCCGTTCTCTTGGAAATAAATGGTCTGTTTATTTCTTCAACATAATAGTTCCTAGTCATGACGAGTCCTTGTTTTCATCGTTCAAAAAGATAAGCGCCTGTGAGTGTTTTCAAGACATACTAAATGCTAAGCTCTATTCCAGGAGCAGGGGACACAAGGGTGACATTTAAAGTCTGACTGGGGCTGGGGTTAGGATTAGGTTACTGCCTCAGCAGTGGGTACCAGGACTCTTATGACAACAATTCTTTGCAGCACCAGGAAGTGCTGAGAGCAGGCTCATTTCCCGGCCACTTTATGGTCCAATGTGCCAATGGCATAGTACGCTGGAGGTCTGAAGCAAAGCTTTGCAGAAACCCAACCAAGCGCTGGTGGAATAAACTACGTTTATTGCATTGGTGGTATGCAATAAGTTAAGTGCATTGGTGGAGTGAACTAAATTGATGCAATTGGGAAGATATAACAAGGGGTGGAGGGTAACTCGGCCCAAATGTGCGTGGATGGAGCCATTTTATATGGTATCTATTCAAACAGCATCAGATGTTTCATGCTTTAGCTTGACTATCTCTAAGGGGATCCTGGCACTTTTTATTTTTCTATATCCATGTAGAAGTCCTCCCTCAGATCTCTATACACAGTGAGGGCTCGATAAGTACTTGTTCATCCTAATACTAACAAGCCATACTAACTAATAAAACTAATTATAATAACCAATAGTACTAACTACCATTACTGCTAACAAATTCTCCCTTTTCCTCAAAACCAAGAATTTTGTTTTTTCCCTCATGTAAAAAATAACAATGGCAAGAGCAACCAATATGTAAAATATTCATGTACTCGGGCAACATGGATTAGAGATGGATTATAATCTTAAGAGTGAGGCCACTCCCCTAGTTGAAAGAAAGTTCAGCCAGAAAACACAGCAATGTGACCTGACTAGGAAATAATGTGAAATTCCTCAAAATGGGTCCCTGCAGGTGGCAGTTGAAGGAACACAAGAAAAATTTCTCTTTGTACCCACAGCTAAAAAGATACAACTGAAATAGGGGTAATATTGAAGTTAAACTATTACATATCTGAACCTGATGAGGAGGTTTCAGCCAGTTCATGCAGGAGGAAACACAAAGCTATACATTCATGTTACCGCGTGAATGGGGCGGCTCAATATGGCCAGCATATTTATGTAAAGAATATAAACAATTTGATAGTTTGTCTTTCTAATTTTCCAGTAAGTCCAGGTTATTGACGGTAAAATGAGTCGATGCAAATACATATTAAGTTTTCATTTATTTTTCCTGCACTATTCCTGAACACCTGAACGAAACATTTCATGAATGGAAAGTTAATCTACCCAGACCTGGGTGCCTAAAGCATTAGGGGAAACTGGACACTTGTTTGCACTTAGTCGACCACATAGGCGCATTGTGCAAAAGAAGGGGTTAGGACAGGGACTTGACCTCAAACCCCGGAGCATGAGCCATAGTTGAGATCATCAAGGTGCTTTGCATTTTGTTTAACTTTTTTCGTTTGAATGGGTCCAGATCACTGGCTTACTCAGTTTTCACCCAGAGCTTAATACACTGAAGAATCCTCAGGGCACAGAACTTTAAAAGTGAAGTGATTATTTCTGATGACAAATGTTCTTAATGACATCTGAAATGTGGCCATGATGCCTCCATGAGTCCCACGTCTCCAGAAATGCACTGGGTGTTGCCGGATTTGTATACAACACAACCATCTATGCAGCTTCTCTATTATTTTTTCACTGAATGTTTTAGCCCAGCACACAAATGAGAGGCTTAGCTTAAGACAAGGGTTGAAAACTTTTAAATCCATTTGGTTTTTGTGAGCAGCTCCATTCAAAATCTATTTTTTTTTTAATTTTAAGATACTATCAGTAAGTTTGTAGACATTCAAACAGTGGCCAGGGCTGTACTACACAACTCTAAGATGGTATCTACATTGACGGTTTAATTCCCGCCTCTGAAGAAGACAAGTTGCAGACTATGAGTGAAGAGCACAATGAAAGAGCAATGCAACTACATTTCGAGAAATGGAAATAGTTGCATGCACTGACATTATCATCTTGGTTTCTTTTGTCATTTCCACTAAATATTAGGGAGGGTAGATAAAAATAATGCTTATAAAATATTTTCAGACTATAAAAATAGTCAACACAACCATCATCCATTCTCCCACCACACGGTTTGAGAAATAGTCTATTCTAATTGTTCTTCACCAGTGGATTTTATGTGTATGTGAAAAGCTAAAACACCAATAAAAATATTATTAGACATAGGATGTAGCTAATTAAAGGAGCACCCTGAATTGTGCTTCTGCTGACATGCATATTTGTAAGACTTAAAAAGGAAGTTTAATGATGATCGCTTTTGCTTTAGCAAAGCTTTGGTATCCCATCAATACGCATTTCAACAAGCATTCAATAGCCAAGAATCGGACACAGTTAAGTGGTCCTTACACTCACGCTCATAATCAAGCCAGACGTGATTTCATTTTTGTAATAATGAACAGAGAGCTATCTCACACTGGCGCTAACTATTCTTTCATGTGATCGAACCCCCGATGTTCAAACAACACTCAGACTTCATCTGCACTTTGGGTGTTTCACATTGGAACTTTTCTATAACCTACCATCTCTGTGTAATCACTTCCCTAGAACCTGATCCCAGTGTCACCTCTGTATTATTCCACAAGTGAAAAGCCCAGCATGTGGAAAGCATGCTTCTTTACTTTAACTCTTTCTGGATTCTGTGCTGATCCCAAGTAGAAATGTTTTTTTTTTCTTGGTGTAACCACGTCTTGGTGGCTCCGTCTGAATTTGCTTTGGGCTATGAGGGAGGAGATAGTGTGGTATGACTATAAATGAGAAAAACTAGGGAAAATTAAGCAAAGCATCCTGTTTACTTTCAGTTGGAAAGCTGAGTAGAACAACCTGCTAAGCCACAGCCTTGCTTTTGGACAGATTGTGCACTTCGTTAGCAAAAAGGTGGTTTTTAAAAGCACCTATTGAAAAAATAATCACTGGACACGAAGAAAAAAAAGTCATCGTTTTAGGGACCATTCCTGGAATAGGCAGACCTCTTAATTTATTTTAACTACTTGGGCAGGGAATATTTCAAAGACACAGTCTCTGGGTCTGTTGGCACCAAGATGAAACTGGGCAAGGGTTGTATCTTAATTTCTTTCCTTGGGGAACATCAGGCGCATACTCCCACTGCAGCCATTCTTTTGGTCATTCTAAATATGAGTAACCCTGCAGAGTGTCCTGCCTCTGTAAACAACTTGGAGTTATTACAGATGGAGGCAACATACTTTGTGGCATTGGGTGGAAATTTACAGTGGAAATCTTGTAAAACTATGTGCAGACTCTATATGTAGTGGGCAGTCTCGGATCGAGATGCTAAATGGGGCATTTGCCTTGTCTTTCGCCACCTCCGTTAGGGCAGCTGGAAAAGGAGGAATCTCAACAAAGACCAAAGAACCTTTAAGAAATAAACCCCAGGAAAAGAGAGTTGAGGTCGATTCAGTTGGGGTTAAGGTCAATTTTAGAGTCAAAATGAAGGGCAATTTCACAGATGATCTTGACTCCACGGATTTGTGTCTGGTAAGAGTAGTTTTTAATAAAGTGGCAGCAAAAAATAAAGTACTAATTTTGTAAAATGTATGGAAGACATTGAGAAGCCAGAAAATCATTACTGTAGAATGGAGATGAACTGATGGTTAAATGAATAGGTCCCATTTTAGACCGCAAAATATTCAGGGCAGCTAAAGTAGAGAACTATACTCACATTTGAACTAGAGAAACACAGAGGATACGTCTTTTGGGGAGCACTGGGTGGCAACATTACTGGATATTAGGGTGGGAAGTAACAAGGCATATTATTGAAGGAGCCAGAATGGGAAATAAACAAAATGAAAGAAATGTCATGACACGTAGTGCTGTCAATTTATGACCAGCACACCTGAGCTACTCCGTGAGGATTTTCTAAAAGCATTGAAAAGAATAGTTAGGGAAACAGGAGACAAGTAGCTTCTTTGATGCCATCTGACTTGCCCTGATGCCCCCATCCCATTCCATTGTTGTGGTCTTTGGAATCAGATTAAATATGTGACTGCATAAGCACATCTCTTACGTGTCTATGAAAGACTTACTGAAAAGTAAAGAGTTCAACCAATCAGCCAATGACTAATGTGTCAAGCAACTTCACTGATAACTCCTTGAAGCTGCCAAAAGGTAGCTGTAATTTTGGTCCCACGTAGCCAGGTTTTATTGAATTTCATCCTTCGAAATCAAATGTTTCACTTGTCTATTCTTCTTTTTTGCACAGCTCACAGTGGCCCATACAGCGATCGAACTGGCAACCTTGGTGTTATAAGCACCACGCTCTAACCAACTGAGCTAACTAGCCATCTCTCACTTGTCTATTCTTATACTGTTAGGCCAGAAAGTTTTATGGTTGGCCTTGGAGTAAAGTGGAATTCATAGGAGTGATTATTAATCACATGGAGCGGGGCTTCTTGCATTGGTGGCAGAGCTGAGCTACTTTTCTTTAAGTGTTACAAAAATGCTTCAGCCTTTCAAGCGGCCACAAATTGGACTCGTGTTCATTCTTCAAACTCTAGGTAAGTTAGTGGCATCCAAACTAGACCAGAAATCAAAAAAGTTAGATCCTAACACTAGCCCTAACCTCACTTACCACATGAAGCTGGGCAACCAACTAGCATTCTCTTTGTTTTGTCAGACTCACTTATGGACCAACGATGTTAAAAGTTAAAATGAGAAGATGAAAATTATTCCTTTTGAAGAAGTTAAAAATCATTTCAGTGGCTTACAGAATATATTTTCAATTATATATTTAAATAAAAACATTTATGTATATAACAATTATTTGCTTGAATTGCCATCGTAACAACCAGAACCATAGAACCTTAGAGCTGGAAGAAGCCCTAACATTCACATAGTACAGCGGTCTCCAAATTCTTTACCTTGGTAGAGAAACCCTCAATCATAGAAAAGTCCTATTGAGTAGTTTAATATTTACACCTGGTCCGAGTAGATTTGCTCTAATATCAGAAATCAGCAGTGTCCCTTCCATGAACTCATCAAAATCATTCTGTCTCCCAGTCCTGGGTACCTCTAAGACATCCCCATCCCTCATACACAGAGATGAACCTCACGTGTTAATTCCCTTCTTCTACAGATAAAGAAGCTAAAATCCAGGGAAACTGCTGTCCCTTCAATAAATATATGCTAAGAGTTAAGCTGCTCAGAAAAATTATCCACTTAACTAACAACAGAGTGAATACTGGAAACCTAACAGGTCGACTCCCTCTCTGTCTCTCCACTGCTTCCTTTTACAGTCATGGAAAGACACAAACCTAGAAGAAAAGTAAATTCTTTACTAGTCTGGTAGCGCAGAAAGTCACTGAGCATTTATTGAACACAGAGGCTGAATTCTTTCATCTTCACATGTAAACCTCTGTCTTTGATCAACAAGGATGGAGATCTGCAGCTGCACTTGACAAGGAATGAATTGCAATCCACGGAAGCTCATTACAGGAAGATCTGCTATTCTGATGTATCCTGATTCACAAAGGGAACCCAGCTCCCTAAAAGCTGCCTTGACCACGTTTGAGACTCAAATAAATTTGTTTTCAAATCCCGTTCGTTCTCAAAAACAAAAATAAAAACAAATAAACTTCTTATTTGTGTCTTTTATTGCCTCTAACATAAGACATGGTGAAAGTAATTGTCAGATGGATCTTCTGTGTATAACGACATTAAAAACAGACATATCTGAGGTTAGTGGTTGGACTGCCTCTGATTTAGGGCATCCTAACCAAAGGAGTACATTTCAACAAATTTCTAATGCCTACCATACGCCCGGTTAACATCCAACGAGAAATGAGCTGGACTGAATAAGCAACGGGGCAACCTTGTTCTCTAGCGCTTATTTCTCTCTAGGAATATTACCCAGTGGAGCCTATGACTTGGTTTCCAAGGTATCGAGAGCCCGTCGTTAAAAGGTACAGGATGTAGTAGAAAGGAGAGCATAAAACAAACACAAGCCACACAAAAAAGCCCTTCACCTCTTCCATTGTACTTTTACATCTTCTTCCTTAATTGTATTTTCTGTTTTCAAGAAAGGCCCCAATGGCTAAAGGGTGATGGAATGCCAGCATCTGTTTAAAGTTATTTTTGTGGGTAAGTGCTTGTAAAATAATTATTGCTTATAGTAAGAAAATTAATAACATAAAATCTCCAGAACGAAAACAAGATCACTGAAAGATTGAATAGAAATTTTTCTTTTTCACTTTCTGTGCAAATATATATATATATATATATATATATATATATATATATATATATATGTGTGTGTGTGTGTGTGTGTGTGTGTGTGTGTGTGTGTGTGTATCACATTTTTTTAAAAGCCTGGAATTAGAATGTCTCCGTGATGAAGGTACAACAATGTGATACAGCACACAGAGCTCCAGACTGGGACCTAGCAGGCCTGTGATCTCAATACTACTGTTTTGCCACCAACTAGATGAGCCACCCAAGAAATCCCCACCATCTCTTAGATGCCAGCATCCTCTTTTGTGAAGCAACACATTTGGACTAAATACGAGTACATTACAGGTACTTCCAGGTTGGAAATTATTTGAGGTTCATGATGACGGCGAGTATTATGATGATGATGACTAAAATGAGCTAATATCATTGGCATAATACATATACGGTGTGTGGGTAAAACAATTAGATAAGAATTGCTTTCATGTGTAATGCCATGATGTGAAACTCTAACCCCCGTGGACTTAGGTAAGAAATAACTGAAAGATGAGGAAACAGAACCTCAGAGAGGTTATATGGTAAGTGTTTCAGAGGCACGTAGGAGAATGAGCATTGCTTTAGATTTTCCACCGAGCTCAAGATGACTGCTATGCAAAATCACTGACTTTTGCGCCATGGAATGAAATCCAGGTCTAATGCCAAGGTGATAGAGTCGCACATTCACCGATAAACCTGCTTTCGGGTTCAATCTGTTGCTCCAGTAACCTAAAAAATTTACTTATGAAGTTAATGGCTGCTACAGGTTCAACAGGAAGTGAGAAGGGGAGTTACAACAACTTCCATTCAAAAATGGTTCCATACCAGTTTGGTTATCAAAATGACACATATGAGCATCTGTATATTTGAAACAGTATTTTTTTTTCGGCATGTTTACCTAATTCTATACTGATGAGTCATCCCCTTAGGAATGATATGACTAAAAATTTCATGAAGGGTTGGGTGTCTTTTATTTTGGGAAAATAATCCATAGCCTGCAGCCAGAGGGCCGTGCTCACTGGAGGTGCAGGTGGTAGTCTGGGAATAAGAGGGTAGGTGGCAGCCTCGGGACACTTGCCTTCCCCTTCTACAAGCTTCGGCATGGCGCTGTGTGAGATGGTCCAGCGGGGAACTGGAAATCCCCATGTGCCTACCACTCAGAAATATGCTTTTGGCCTGTGAGGTCAAAGTGAAGTCAGATTTAAGAATCGCTGAGGCTCTGTACTATGTATCTTATATGAGAACTCCATAACAGAAAGGCTGTAACTCCGGATATAAGCCAGTTTTCTCTAGTTACCACACGCGCATGTGCGCGCACACACAGGTACACACACACATGCTCACAGGCACACATATACCCTTCTGATATGCCCCAAACACAAGGAGACTAAGGAAAGGCAACCTGGGCGTGTCCTCCCAGGTGTTCTGGCTCTGTGTCAGAGTTGGTAACTGTTATCCACCCATCTCCAGAATTTCCCCAGAATTTTGAATTTCAAATTGATTTATCGTTTTCTTCATTGCTGCATCGAAACCCTGCCATGGTTGGTCAGAGGCTGCCATATTCTGCCTCAACACTGTTGGGTTTGAGATGACAGCCTTCTGGAAAGGAAGTATCAAAGAGTATACGCTGGTGAAAACGGTAAGTCATTCCAGGGAATCTGGAAAGCCCTGAGCTTTCAAACCAAGACTGATGGTAGACTGTTACATTCCCCGGCTTGACATGTGCTCCAAAACTTTTGGGTTTACTCGATGTCATTTATGAAGGATCTCTTATAAGTATTATTTCTTTCTGTTATATTGATATATTATTGAGAAAAAAAAATGGGCTTACAAATTTCCAGTATCTAGAAATGGTAAATAATTCTAAGAATAAGATAAAATGCAAATTATTTTATTTTGCATTTTTAAATTATTTGAAAACATCATGTTGTAGATACATTTTTTATGGCTTAAAAACATTTTAAACTGTGTACATAAAATGTCTCAGTCCTGCCCTAGCCACATTCACTGTTCCACACTTCTTAACCTTCTGACCCCATACGTAACCATACTTACTAATTTTTGTGTGGGTATAGTTCTACTTCTTTTTGGACAAGTAGAAGCAAATACGAAGACATAATTTTTCATTTTAATTTTACTGTGGTAAGAACATTTAACATGAAATCTACCTTCCTCACTGCTTCTAAGTGTACAGTATTAGAAATATTATTCAATATTGTACAACAGATCTCTAGGATTTATTCATCTCATAACTAAAACGTTAAGCTCATTGAACAGCAACTCCTCATTTGCCCCTGGCACCCTGTCCCTATCACTTCACACCTGCTAGGATGGCTCTAATAAAAAAAAAAACAAAGGCCAAGTGTTGGTGAGGATATGGGGAAACTGGAACCCTTGTACATTGTTGGTGAAAATGTAAATTGGTACAGACACTATGGAAAACAGTATGGAGGTTCCTTGAAAAATTAAAACTAGAATTACCATATGACCAGCAATCCTACTTCGGGGTATTTATCCAAGAGAATTGAAATCAGAATCTCAGAGAGATATTAGCACTCCCATGCTCACTGCAGTATGATTCTCAAGAGCCAAGAGGTGGAAACAACCTAAATGTCCATTAACAAGTAAATAAAGAAAATGTGATATATACATACTATGAAATACTATTTAGCCTTAAAAAGGGAGGAAATCCTGCAGTATATAACAGTATGGATGAACCTGGAGGACATTATGCTAAGTGAAATAAGCCAGTCTCGAAGGAACAAATACTGCATGATTCCACTTATATGAGGAATCTGAAATAGTTCAACTCATAGAAGTATAGAGCAGAAAAGATGTAAGGTTTTACTCCCCCCATTTCATACACAAATTGTGATGTATGATCTATTCTGTATTGCACGTTTCTGTTTTTCACTTGACAATATATCCTGGGTATTTTTCCAAATTGGGTTATAGAATATTCTTCATTCATTCTTACAACTCTAGAATATGTTGGATGCAATTGTTTATTCAGCCACTTCCCAGTCATTGTATCCTTGAATGGTTTCCGGTTATTTGTAATGAAAATATTCATATATCCAGGTAAATCTATAAGATAAATTCTAGTAAGTGGTATTTCTGAGTCAGAGAAGCACATGGATTTGTAATTTAGATAAATATCACCAATCAGTACCTTCTGAAGACAGTTTTAAGTACCTGGGATACAAGATTTTTTCTCTTATTACAGAGTGCAGCAAAAAATCAAATTTGATCCAGGTTGTATCATTTACACAGAGCTAGTTATCAGAATTGTTTAGGGGAGCTTTTAAACAACAGTTCGCCTTCTGGAAGGTTTGACTACTTGGGTCTGGAGTGAGGCCCAGGAGCCTGTATTTAAAGCTCTTCCAGATGATTTTAGTCAGGGCAGTTTTAAAATCCTTAGGTCTTAAACACTTAGACTTTTGAGATTGCAACACACACAGTATAAAACCAAATAAAATGACCCACACTCCACTATGTTATTGTAACTAACCAATTTATATCATGTAGCTTTTGATATTATTAACAATTTTGATATTAGAATTTTAATATTTTGGAACCAATGAGTATTTCCCCCATTATAAGATAGTTCAACAAGGTCTTTGAAAGAGGGTAGGTCCCAAGCTCTCAGTATGAGAGAGCGCCTCAGATCTGTACTGGAACACCACTGGTCCACCCTCATCCTTAGGTATTTCATTCATGGTTGCAATATTTAAAACCCTTATGTAGCATTTCCATATCGAATGTGATAGTCAGGATTTCGGATTCGTAATTTTACTCACTCCACTCTTTTTGGAAAATGTGAAAAGCGGAAAGTTTGGACACCTGCTCACTCATCACCCAGCTAGCGGGTAGCGGGTCGCTGAGAGGATCCCGTTTGCTCTGCCGGAAGTGAAGGCGGTGACAGACCGTCAGGCTAAAGGGAATTAGACAACATGTAAAACCGATCTTGAGAGAAATAATTTTTTTGAATTTCATTACCAGCACCCCAAAGTTTGAAATTTGGTGGCGAGTTATTTATTTATTTTTTTTTAGCTGAGCCCTCCTGACACCTGTTGGCAGCTCAGCGGCTGCTCAGCTCGGGCCGGGACTCCAACCGCTGTTGCTCTGAGCTCACACTCTTGAGCGAGCTCTTAACCAACTGAGCAACTCCACCAGCCCGGTGGCGAGTTATTTTTAACTTGTAAGTCACGTGTCTAAAGGGCAATCTGTGACAAATTTTGCAGGAACTGTATTTTGAAGAGATTTTTATTGTTATTTGACTGGCATTGGGCGAATCCATTGGAGAGGAAGTGATTGTTGTGTCTGAATGGACGTAGGTAGGTTTCCTAAGCAAATCTGCTGGATTTAATACCCAGATTCAGAGCATTGCAGCAAGAAGAGGGGATCAAGTAAGGTTGATGGACTTAACCTCCCCATCCCTGGGCCTGGGTCGTAACCATCCAGGTACATGCTCTCTTGAGGATGGTTAACTCGATTTGTCTGTGCATAAAAATGACTGTCAAAATCTATATGTGTGGCTTTTCTCATATGTTCCCAAATTCTCATTTAACTTGACAAATATATGTAATAAAGTAATAAGGGGTACTTGTGCCCAAACTGTGCTGATACACTCATTAACTGTATGTGATAGCCACTAACTGAAATACAAACGAAATCAGTCAGCTGAAGCCCGATGCCCTTCTTTGTCTTTCTTTTTACTTTCTTTTGTAAAGTTGTGCAGCTCCATCGTTTGGACGCCATGTACATGCTAATTATTTAGAAATGTAGAAATCCAAAAATCATATGAGAGAACTTGGATCATAATAATCACACACTATTATGTTGCTTTCCTTTGTTTTTCATTTTTATTAAATCTATTGGGGTGACATCAGTTCATAAACTTATACAGGTTTCAGGCAGAGACCATGTGATCTCTGGGACTAGAAGCTATTGTGACAAATAGCAGCTTCGCCATTGGGGTGTTTATAGTTTGACCCAGAATGAAAGTGGTTTCTTTGAAGAATTCCCTCAGTACGGGTACATTTCTTTTCGCAGACCTGATAGCTGGCTCAGAGCTTACAGCAAAGCCCCCTGAACACGTGATTAGTTCATGGTACCCTGTTTTATAAAGTATTGTTGAGTATAAGCAGCCATTACCCCTCTATCAGAAGTTCTTACTTCTGGAAAGTTCAGAAACACCCCAGAATTAATCAAATTCTGTTGTTTTTCATCGAGAGTCACTTGTGCTTAAAATAGCAACAAATGGCAGAGACTGTTAGAGAGCCTTCTGCGTGGATGGCACCCGGACACCGCAATAGGACTTTCAGAAAAAATCAATCGCCTATTTTTCATTCACCATTATTTTCATTTAAGTGTAGCACTGTATCGTGCAGAGCTTGGGGAGGGATGCAGAAAACCAGGTAAACTTTCCAAGCAGGCATACGGGGAGACACTGGATGGAAACTTTTAAATTCCATACCGTTTGCTCAGGCAGAACCAACGATTTTAAAATGAACAGTGACAGATCAATTTTTAATGGTAACTCTTATTATTTTTCTCTATTATGAATACGACTTTTTAGCAGACCATGAAAATTATGTTGACATTTGAAAAGCATGTGATTAATTGTAGCAGAGCAAACATTCTGAGTGCAGCCTCCATTTAGGAAGGTGATACCAAGCATGAGCCCTGATTATAACATTGTTGGCACACTATAGCGCTTGCCTTTTTTTTTTTAATCCACTAAATGTTAAAGATCCAAGGTGTGCCAGTGATGAATTGATATACATTGGAGGCACGATGGGTTGTGGAGATGCCGTACTGAAAACACAGCAATTCATTCAACTAAAAATCTAAGTACATTTCAGAAATGAAACCAAATAGCCTTATAACTCCGAGCTGTAACACAGGCCAAAATGGCCAAATGATGTTTATAGCTTATAATTTCCAATATTCTCCCAATTTTGCTGAAAGATTTGTGCTCAGACATTACAAAGCAGTCACTGTGTATCAAAGCACACATGTGAAAAAGTTTAGTTTTAATGCAGCACAGCTATGTCATCTAAACTTTGTTTTTTACAAAAATGGAGATTTAGAACGATGGCCTTAAAATCTGAGATAGGCTTTCATAATTCAGCTGTTGAGATTAGAGAATCAGGAGGTGTCAATTACGTAAAGACATCTCTGAACTCCAGAGATGTAGTCCATCTGCCCCGTTTCTTTGCTGTTCTCGCCACTTTTTAATGGTTTGGGGATATAATATTTAGCCACAAAGCAAAGCACAATGAACCAACCCATGCAGGAATTAGACTTAAAATCATGTATCTATTAGTGTCATGCTCGAGGCACTTACATTAAATGATCTGGAATACACAAGGTTTGTAAAATCACATTTTACTTTCTGATTTCAGAAGAAGAAGAGGAAAACTGGAACAATCACTTGATGGAAATGGAAAACTCTGAGGAGAAAAAAATCAAGTTAGAGCCTGGGTCAGGACTCAGTCACCCTCTTGGTTGACTCTGCTAGGAATACTAAAATCTCTCTGATGCTGCCTTTTCACCAAAATCGAACACATTTACCATGATAGCTGCCTTCAATCTGGACTATAAGAAAGTGTTGAGTATTAAAGAAGTGAGAATAAATAAGATCATATTCAATATGTAAGAGAAGCCAAGCTTAATGGTACAGTATTACACAAAGAAAATAAAGTTATGGAGACAGTATACATAAAGCCCTTTCATGTTTTCAGTACTGGCAGGGATGGTTAGATCTACAATGTATGTATGCAAATTTTTAAGAGGAACAGTTTTCTATAAAATAAAAAATGGCATACTGAAGAAATAAATAGTATGGGTTTGAGCCTGGTGCAGTGACACCAGTACGTCCTAATTCTAGAAAGGCATTAAAAACAATTACTTCCATTGGCTGTTGATGAGTGATCATCACGTTCTAGTTTTCAAATCTTTCCTAGACTAGTAAGAAACAGAAAGGAAGCATAGCTTGAGGTACGCTGATGTTGCTAGCAAGGGAATGGCTGGGTGAGACCCTAAGAAAAACAGAGTTTGGAAAAATTTTAAAAAAAAAGAGAGAAAAGTTATTTTAATTTATATGTCTTATCACAAAACCATGTTTATGTTTATGAATTATTATTTATATTTTGTGGGCACCTGCTTTTGGTACAAACTATTTCATTGTTATACAAGTGAGAATTGACATCTTCATATTTATCTTTCTGTAGTGAATGAGATTTGAAATGGTGAGAACTATGGTGGCTCAGTGGCTGGATATGGAATGAAAGGAAATGAATGAAATTTAGAGAGTCAAGTTACTAATATGGTTTTATATACATTATTACATATGTGCCATATATATGTGTGTGTATATATATATGTGTATATATATATATATATATAATTAAGATTTTATATTTCTTATAAACAACTGGGAAGCAACCTAATGTGTTTATTGAATACGTTCCCTCTGTAAGAGGCAGTTGAAATCTGGAGAGATTAAATGAATCTTCACTTTTGAACTCTGTCCCTGTGTGTGTGGCTTGTAATTGTTTTTCACTCTGACCGCGCTGAAGACGTACATTTGTCTTCGGCGTTCCTTCTTCTTGACAGTGTGCCTCGATGTATTGGGTTGTCGGAAAGGTCATGACGCATTTTTGCAACGAAAAACAGAAAAAATACATCATGACTTTTCCGACAACCCAACAGGTATATTTTTGGTTACATTTTTGAACTTAGGGTTTTTGAGGAGCACATATCCACCAATTATGGAAAATTCTGCACCGTTATTTCTTTCAGCATTGTTCCTAGAAGAGGTTTCTTTTATTTTTTCTTGTGTATTTCACAGTATAGCATTGCGAGTTCTTTAGTGGGGCTTAGATCTCTCTTTCTCCTTCCTTGTAGGCTGATTTGTGGGAAGATCATTCCAGAACAATTCTGTGTTCACTGCTGGGGCAAGCCACAGTGATATTATACCAGTGGCCACTGACCGCGATAACAGGTTTTCCATAAATTATTTTTGATTTGGGGGGTGAGGTTCCTGAAATATGAATACAGTGTAAACTTCAAAACTGTGAAATTCTTAGAAGTTCTGGTGTGGTTTTGTCGGAGGAGGTTTTTTGTTACTGTTGTTTATTTGTTTGTTTCTGCCAGAGCCCTTGCAAATATAGACAAACGTTCTTGTATTACAAGTTTTTTGGGGTTTTTTTTCCTTACCTTCTGAAGTCGCTGCTCTTTAAGGATCCCAGCTTCATGTAGAGCTCTTGCCTTGTACTGTCTCTGAAGGGACATAATAACCCCATTTGTAGCTTATTGGGTCTGATAAACACCTCGCTCCGCTTCTGAAGCATCACACAATTATCAGGCTGGTTTTCAGTTCCCACTTTGTTTCTGCAACTGGACAATTTTCTTCTATATTTTACAAACCTACCCTGCCCCCCCCCAAATTAATTAATTAAAGGCAATTTTGTCACATTGATCCAGAATGTATGGATGATTACAGCAGGAGATAGTTTGGATTACTGTGATTTACTATTTCCCCCATAATGTGTGTGATTTTTGCAACTCACCATCCTGGCCTTCAACTCTCTGGCAATAAATAAAGGTCCCCCTGGATTAAGAACTCTCTGAACCCATTGTGAGGAGGAATGCATGCTCCCCCAGATTTTTTGATAATGTAGCTAAAGCCCAATCCTATGATCCACCTTGTTCAGTGTCAGAGATGTCCAGCGGGTTTAGCTCCTGCCATGCCTGGAGGTCAGAGATGGCACCTACTTGCTGCCGTCTGCTCTCCTCCAGGTTTGAGCTTTTAGGAGGCTGTTATTTTTTTTCTTCCTATAAGGTCAGGCTGCCATGTTCTGCTCTTTTCCCAATGCTTTTCACACATCCTGTCCCTGGAGAAACGTGAGAGGCAGTCTGGAAAAATATCAGTGCTGTGGATGTCAGAGCCTGCTTACACAGGATGCCAACAGATGGCAATATTTTATCATTATTACACAATCCAGAGACCCTTCATCTGTGGCCTCAGGGAACATGAGGAGTCGGCTCTTTGGTGTGACACATGTCACCGAAGCTTCACCCCCCATTAACTGTGCTGTTGTTTGTGATTGTTAAGCTGCGTGTCTCGCCGTGTGTCACATTCTTGACTTGTACAAGGGTCCATTAGTAAGTAGCATCTGAGTACCGTGAGTCATAGAAGGCCCCATTCTTGGAAAAATAAACACTGCACATTCGGCTAAGATTAGAGCCGCTGGCTGGCAGCGAGTTGGATGGCGTCTCATGTAAAAGACTGTTTCTGTGATTCGTCAGGGCCTATCCCCCTCTATCAGTGCACAAGAACTCCACATCACCGCTGTGTGGCACTTCCCATTCACACACACAGGCCAGGCGCCCACGTGTCTCTGGTGCTGGGTAAGGCTCCGTCCATGATGGTGGCAGAAAAGGGGATGAGGGGAAAATGAAACCCAGAGATTTCTGAACTATCAGCAGCCCTCATGAAATCAACATCATCCTTTCAAGTAAAAGGCATTCCTGATTTTTAGATATACTTTCCGGAGACGCGCTCCCTGTCATTTCCTTCCTCCCTTCATTCTTTCTGTTCTGTAAATCACCTTCTCTTCCTTTTTCTTCTGTCTTTCAGACTTGTTGTTTTTACCTTTTTTCCCTTTCTCCACCACGTTTTTAGTCTTTCCGCATCATTCCTCATCGGGTTCTCTTTCTCTTCCCCACTTGCATATCTGCAGGACTCCAGCCCGGGAAAGGCATACTCGTTCTTTGGAGCTGGCACCAAAGGGACACCCGGCCTTGCCAACACCACCAAGGAACTGAATTTAACAAGGGAATTCCCTCCAGCTATCATCTCACCCAGCTAATGCCAGCATTATGCTTGCAAGTCACCTAATGGTTAAAAACTGGCCTGAGACTAAAGAAATTCAGTTCCAGGTTGGGCTTAGGGAAAGTTTGGGGGATTCTCTAGGTACCTGATTCTGGTGAGGCTGCATTTCGATCTGTGTTCCCCTTAGCAATTTGGCACATTCACCATTTGTGTTTCTCTCTTCTAACTTTGTGGGGTTTTTTTTTCCTTTTTTTGAAGTGAAATTCTGGCATTTCTTCCAGGAAGGAAGGCACTGCTGGGAGGCATGAGGCGAGGCTGCTCCGACGCCTTTCCAGACCGTCTACCCCACTCCATCCAGGGTCATGACCATGTAGTCAAACAACCAAAGGTCAGAGGGGAGGAAACAGATGGGGGCCATAGGCTCCCAGATCCCACACCTTCCTTCCAAACCTGTTTCAGGACGCCGTTTCTGTGAAAGCAGATTTCCGAGGGTAGCGCTTTTATAAACACCCCACTAGATTCTTTGGCCTGTGAGAGGTGTTTTGTGTGGGAGCATTTGCCATCCAACAAGGTTTAATTGAATAGCCCCCTTGTTGTTGTTAGAATAATCCACACTGATATAAACCATGCCCCATAAAATGCCACAACACACATCCACTGGGCAACATAGAACCGGGCAGGCTCAAGTCGAAGCTCCTCGGGCAATAAAACCGAGACCGCCAGAAACACGGCTGCCATTTAGTTCCCCGTAATGTGCTTTCTCTCTTTCTCTCTCTAGGCAGATTTTCCTCGTGTTGAAAGGGAACCTCTGGTCAAAAGTCAGCAAGCAAAGTTGTAGAAAGCTTTGATAGTCACTGAAGTGAATCATGGCTACACATGGCAGTGGCATGCACCAATGCAGCCTCTTGCTGGGCGGACCTCCCTCTAAGAGCGACTTCTGGTCATCAGTCAAAGGGGCCCCCAACGAGTTCTGCACAGCCAATGGTTTCACCAGCTCCACAGTGCCTGGGTCCCAAGTTGCCCTTTTCCACAGGTATTGCTAAAGCAAATAGCAGACGGTATTTACTGGGTGTGATGCTTTCAATCACATTAATCTAGCCAGTAAAAAAATTTATGACCAATAAAAATTCCACCATGACATGGCTGATTGGAGGGGAGTCTGCAGGATGGAAATTCAAGCCACGCCTCTGCCTCTAGCTAGACTGTCACAAACCTTGGAAGGAAGTAGGAGTCGGGATCCAGAAAGACAGAAAAATCTCTGGGGTTGTTAAAACTAACTCAAGGGTAGATGGATAAAAACTCTTAAACCGTTTAATAAGTCCAAACACTCGGAGTGTGGAAGGTGATTGACTGAACGCCTACTTTGAAAGGCTACCTGGGGAAAGTATAGACGTTGCCCCACTTCCATTAGAAAACGACCCAGGGTTCCTTCCAGTCCTATGATCACACAATCCTTTGCTCATAATAAAATAAATATTTTTAAATGCAATACTTAGACATGAGTTAGAAGGATGCCTGGGCGGGGACTCTCTATCTGGTTTGGCGCCAATGGGGAATGCAGTGTCACACAGCTGTCTTCCTCCTGGTTGATCAGTACATGGTTTATACAGATCCGGAGGATCAATGGCTAAGCTCCATTGACATCTGTCAGCCATTTCTTCTTTTCCCCATCCACGGTGACAAGTCCTCAGATTGCATGGTTTCAGACACACACGCTCCAATCCTACTACTGTTCCATGGCTTCTGCCTTGAGTGGGGAGCTGATCCAATTATTTGTTAATCATCCTAGACCACACATGGCAATGAGGATGTTATTTTAATGATTTATATTGGAAGTCTTGCCACTGGGAATGAGTATCTGATTAGCTAGTTGTGACTAATGTTTCAAGTAGCTTTTCCAATAGGCACATTCCATTTTTTCTTAGTAATAGAACCCCAGGTGTAATCTGCATGGCAGCACGCCCACCCAAAAGATTTTAGTTGCAAAATCCCTTGTTGCTAAGGGTCGCTGATAAGATGTAATTTGAAGTTTGTGTGTGAGAATGTTGAGGAAGCCCCCTTAGAAGGGGTCAGATAGCTGGCATTTGCTCTTTCACCCTTCTCAAACTTCCCTCTGTTTCATGCCTAGGGTGACGACCCACCGGCTAGAACTCCAGGAGTCATCTTGGAGAGTGAGATGAACTTAAGGATAGAAGCCTCATGCTTTAGTAGGCAAATGGGCAGAAAAGGGAAAGGGGGTTAAAAAATACAAACTTCCACTTATAAAATAAGTCACAGGGACATAATGTACAGCATAGGGAATATAGTTAACAATATCATTCTACGGTGACAGATGGTTACTTGGCTTACTGTGATGAGTACATCGTAAGGTATATAAATGTTGAATCACTATATTGTACACCTAGAACTAACATAATATTGTATGTCAACTATAATTACAAATAAACTTAAAAAACAGATTTTGTATAAAAAGAACGGGGGAGCAGAGAGAGAAAAGGAGAGGAACCCGGGTCTCTGATGACCTGATAATACAATCTCTAGATTACCTTCCTCCAGACTGCTTTCTTTGGAGAGAAAAAGAAACTTTTTTTAAGTCACTATTATTTCCAGTCTCAGCACTAGGTTTCTAATCAGAATCAAAGCCCTGGAGATCTAAAAGTTCCCTCCAGGAGAAAGGCTTTTAGAGTCCTCTGCCCTCAACAAATGAGCACTCACATCTCCCCAAAAGACTGACACATCATATTTTCAAATATTTCTGGTAATAGTCAATTTCCTCCAAAAGCAGCACATTTACACACAACCTCTTACATATAAGACGCTTTAAAATGTTGCTGAAACATGGCTGGCAACAAGGAGTACTAAATAGATCATGGGTTTTAAAGCTGGAAAAAGATCATGCTTTCGAATTGGAGCTATCTGACTTACTAGGAACGTGACATTAGGCATGTGGCTTAGCCTGGACCCTCAATATTTGTGACTATAAAATGAGCAAAACACTATTAACCTGGTAAAAGTATTAACAAGATGGCAAAGCATATATTTTAAGTAGACATAACATAGCAAGTGCTTAAGAAATCCTAGGCTCTTGTGCCTTCCACTTCTTGGTATGAAATTCTATACTCTGAGTGTATCGATTTACATTCCTTTAATTCATCCTTGGAGACAAATACGAAAATCCTTCTACCAGCAAACATTTCACCAACCATTATATTTACTCCTCTCTGTTCCCCCAATGATATATCCTTATTTCCCTCCCAATGTCCTCAATGTATCACTATTAAATGGAGACACTAGCACACAAAAATTAAAAAGCAAAAACCAATTTACTCAGTTTGCCTTCATCATACATATTTTCTTAATAAAAGGGCAGGCAACAGGACTGGCTGAAATAAGTCCATTCATTCCAAGTTCAGCAGCTGACTTTCCTTTAATGTACAAGTAAGACCTGGCATCCCTGAAGGCCAAGGCATATGATTGCCTCTGCTGGTTTTGATGGCAGTGCCACAATACACAGAAGTTATCAAGTGTTCATAGCAGTCACTCAGAAATTATATGCTATTGATAATAAATTAAGCAGCACTTTATTATTCAATGTAAAGAGCAGAATCCAGCACATAGTGGTGCAGGGTGAAAACATGGATTCAGATAAACCCATGTGCCTATATGGGTAAATCAACTGACCTCTTAATTAATTAATTACTTAATTAATGGTAGATACCTCATAAGGTTGTTGTGAGGATTAAATGAGATAATGCACATAGAGAATGTGGCATAATGCCTGACCTATAGCCATCATGCCAACATTGGTCTTTATAGTCATCATGATCTCCTTGGGGTAGAAAATGGCTATGGCTTATCATTAATATGAACTTTCATCCATCCCTTCTCCCACCCCACAACAAGAGTTTATTTTCCGGACTTAAACAATAAAAGATTGTATCAAAGTCCTTTGTTTCTTGTTTCTCTAGCAACTTCAACATTATTTCTTTTGGAAAGGGGTGGGACAATGAAGCAGTGAATTGGGGTTTACGAAGAATGTGCACAGTTCTCTTTAAGTTAGAATTTGTGAAATGCCATTTTCACTACACTTAGGCATAAGTTCGTGGAAGGGTAGATAGTCATAGTAAAAAGACATGGATTTGAAACCCGAGCCCACTTTTTAGTCACTATGTGATCTGGGCCAGTCAACTAGCTTCTCTAAATTCCATCCAGTAGGATAACTCCCAGGGTTTTTAGACAAAGTGCATTGATTGACATACGTAAAGTACCTAAAAACCTATAACAGGGCTGTCAGGCAAGAGACATTTGCATTCTTCCTCCATTTATTTATGTTTTTCATGTCCTTGTTCACCAACAAGGTGTTTGCCTCTAAGAGAAAGGAAAAAAGGTCTTACTGATGGAGAAATGAGGAATCTGGCGGATACACAGAAGGGAAGGAGAGAAGCAAAAGGGGCAGGAGGCGGAAAGCAGCCAAGGCGCATGGCAAACACAAACACTGAAGTATTCTGCCTTGTTTACACTCCCGTGCCAGTGCTAATGCTAATTTCAGCCTGGCACCTTGCGCTGTCTAGAGGGAGGGCTTGAGAACCACACCCAGGCCTGGGATCCCATCACAAACTACCAGCTCTTACAATGCAGTCCCTATGCCCTTCGTCTTTGTATTTCTTCAACCTCTGATATAGCAAATCACCAGGGATAATGCCCCATATTAACCAAAATTGTCTCTAATAGAGGTTTGCGACCCTAGGATTTGGGACATTTAGAATAATAAAAAAAAAATACCCCACTTCCATAACATCCAAGGGAATTCTGCAAGTATTTATGTTCTGTGTTTCAAGGAAGAAACAACAAAAAATTGTTTTACATATTTAGGAAATTTCATTTTCTTTTGGAATAGAGGATAAAGGGCCGTTAGCCCAGTCTCCATGGAAGGAGGTGCCGCCCTAAGAAGAGTAAACAGCATATAAATTTAATGTTCCCTGTTCACGCTCAGAAGTCAAGAAGAAAGGAGCGGTCCTGATTGGCGCTCACACTTTCAACTACCCCCCTGATTATCCTGACCTACAAACCCTAAAGGCATTTCTGAGCTGGAAATGAAATCTTTGGAGCCTGGGCATCACTTATTGGGCGTTGCCTAGGATTGAGTGGCCCATTAAGCAACTGAGAAAATTGCCTAAATCCATTTCTGTGTTGGGGACTCCAGATTCAAACGCTCATTAGTACTTGAGACAATTGCCTTAATATCACCATTTAAGAATGTTAAATCAGCTCCGATTATTGGGTGATGACAAGGGTGGTTCTTTAAATTCTCAGCAGCTTGGAGGACCGCTGAGGATTTTTTTTTTCTTTCTCTAGTGTAGCTTTGGCCAGTACCTTAGCCTCCACGTGTTCAGTGTAGCCAGAAATTCCACGCAAAAAATCAGTATTGCTACATTGGTCAAATTCTCTTGGAAGCTGCCGTTCTCCAAAGCCAATTTTGTGCTATTGAAGAGACCAGATGATTCCAGGAGATGAGGGTCCCTTCTTGGGGGCACCAAAAAGATCTAAAACATAAATGGTTGTGCTATTAGGAAGCAGGTCGCATGTATCACTTTGGACGAAAAGGTGTCTTAAGTCACTGCGGCGGCTCTCCAGCTCACCGGAAGCTCCCAATCACCGCCAGGTTTGCAGGTCATTTTCTATGCACCTTTCCCAATTCAGCGTGAAGCTAAACATCTACCACGTTTCCAGGCTTTTCATGGTTTCAGGTCACAAATGACCCACATATCATACAATTTCCATCTGAAAGCATGGCTTGGCCTGCATGTACTGAAAGGTTTGCAAACTTTAGCAGAGCTCTGGACTTCCCTGGTCCTGGCATTGGGCTGGCCGCAGAGGCTTCCCACAAATGTGGTAGTCATACCTAGGGAAGTATTTTCACTCTCTAGGCAGGTCCTAGATAGCCAACACTTTCAGAATCAAGGGTGGAGAAGAGAGCAAACGTGCAGGAAAGAGAGAGGGATGGCAGCTGAGAGATAATAACAATTATATTCTGAGTCCTAATAATATGATTTTGCCTTCTCAGAAATATAAATTTCTGGAAATTTGGGTTAAGACTAACTCATAGCACCAAACAACTGATACTTGAAGAGCGCTGAGATTTTCTGCAAAAAATAGCAGTTTCTTTTGCTCCAGTCTGGGATTGAAACCAGACATGGGCCAGAGTGCCAGGGAGTTGAGGAGAAGGTTTTTTTGCCATGTCTTTATTATTGGATATCAATTAATCTCTCCAAGTGCTATCTTCTGTGCAGACAACATGGCGGTGTGTGCCAAGGAATGGATTTGGTTTGGAGAAGCTTGAATGGTCCCTCCAAAGCTCTGCTAGAAAAGGGCCCACCATTTCTTCTTTCCTCTCAGTAGCATTAATGCAAAGGTCCTGTTAGTTTAAAGACACAGGGTCAAAGGTGGAAGAAAAAGGAGGAGTGTAAGTGCTCTCCGTTTCACTGACTTTCACCACTCAAACTATTGAATACGTTCCTACTTTAGCTCCAAGTCTCTATAATTTATAGTAATAAGCAGACATTCTTAAGAGTTGTCAGGGCGTTTGCTAATAATTTATAGGAATTTGTTCTAGAGTAGAAGCCTAAGAAACGTGTTCATGAGGAGGATTACATGGATGGCTGAGCTGCCAGGTAAATACAGGTGTCCCGTGTTTGTGTTTCCTAAACCTGGCAACCTTAGGTATGAAGTAGGCAGGAGATGCTTGGAGCAGCCACTGGGAAGAGAAGGGCTGACCCTGAAAGAGTTGGACTGTGCCCCAAAGTTTTTTGTTAGTTTTAACATGTACATATTGCTTGCTCTTTCCTCCATATTCCTTGTCACCCTCTTGGGTCCATAGTAGGCTCCCTAAAAATACTAATTGATTTGTTGATAGATAGAAGAAAAAGGCCAAGGCTAAGCCAGAGTAAATAAGACTTCTGGTTTGAACGTATTATTTTTTGCCTCAGATTTGGGCTTACGTGTCACCATTTGGAACACATACTTTTGAAATTGCAAAATATAATGCATTTTAAAACTCAGGTACCTTTTGAAGTCCCATTCTGCTAACTCTCAGGTTATTATTCATGCTTATATCTTAATGGATTCCACAAATCAATTTTTCATTTTTCTTGGTGAATACGGCTGATACTTATAAATGAGTATCATTTATTCCCACCCCCATAACTTCTTACAGAGCCAAAGTCCAATGCTATAAATATAGCACACCACTGCTAGAGCCCCCCTACTCCCTTTTTTCACCCCAGCGTGTAATGGATTTCTCTTTTCACAGTGTTAAAAGGATCAGTAAATCATTGGGTCACCTACTGATATGAAAGTCTTTTCATTTGACATCATTATTGTTTTAGCAAATTGCAAAAGAAAAATACAAAAGGGCAAATAAACCAAGAAAAATTACAACAGGTTTTTATGAAGTATGGGTGGAGTGGAAAAAGTGATCTTGGCTTAATTAACCATAGTTAGTCATGAGATGCAGGAAGCAGAGGTTTTAAAAAGTCCAGTTGGGGCTGTGCTTCACACACACACACAGACACACACACACACACACACACACACACACACACATTTTAAGGTGTTAATTTCCATCACATCATTCTGTGCTGAGTTACCATGAAAAAAAAACCAACACAAAAAATTGCTGAATCTTGACCTTGGTGTGAAATATTAAAGTCACACTCTCTCAAAAGGCCCAGGTGCCATGAAGTATTTTCTCTGCGTAGCCACAGAAGAGAAGCTCTGTACAGGTAACTGATGCTCAAGATCCAGGTGCACGCTGCCCAGGGACAGGAGGGTATGCTTATCTGATAAACTGAGATTTCCTTTATATCAGTAACATGGCATTTTTACCTCTCCTTGCTGACTCATACCGTTATCTTTGTTTTAAATATCCTAATCTCTATAGTCTTCTATGTTTCTACATTCCAGCCATTCTAGGGTTAGTTAGGGTTCCAGTCAATCTTCCTGTCTGTTGTGCCACTGACTTCTCCTACCTAATTAACATCTACCACACTGGTAATTGATACTATTGTATAACTTGGTCATATACTTTAACATGGAATTATCTCATTCCTTGTATTATTTTATCTCTTCTTATGCATGCATCTCATTCCCCCAAATTACTGAATGTACCCTAAGGACTTACGCCTCTCTGGGCTATTTTGGGACTAGCAAATCATCCAGGAAGAGTGATAGATACCATACTTGAAGAATGATGCAACATCCATACATTCCTCAGTGAACCTCAGGTTATTATTTCAATCAACTTTAAGGAAACCAGTCAGACACTAGACTGGAGGGAGAAAACGCCTAAGAGGTTAACGGTATTTTTGGTCAATAGTAGACCGTATATACAACCGCGGCCCCAAAAGATTCGAATGGCACTGACCTTCCAATAAGACATAGAAGGTATGTGGTTCAGGAGGGTTTTATTATTCTCTGAAGGGAGCAACATCTGCGGGGTTTGGAAATGGAGTCCCTCTCACTCACTCACAGCACCTCAATTCTGAGTGCCCAGTCTACACCCCAATCAGTTAGCCACTGACCTGTTTCAGCACAGAGGAGCCTGCCTACCATTGCTACGTATTCAGAGGGGGCCGCAGCCCCCTCAGATCCAGCCTGACAGGTTTCAGAGTACACAGCTCTAAGTTCTTTGTTGCGGCCCTAAGATCCTGTACAAGGACACAGGTCCTCAGGGGCTCCCTTAACATGTACTAAGTGCCATGGCCTCAGGGGCTCCCTTAACATGTACTAAGTGCCATGGCCACTTTAGTAAAAGCTTCCAGTGGCAGCGTGGAGCCACCCTGTCCCTGCACTTTGGGAATATTGTCAGGTTGTCATTATATAAAGCACAGGTAAGCTGTATTCCTTCCACCAGTTCAATGCCTTTCAGAACTCTTTGTGCCAGATGGGGTCAACAGGACCAAAACCAAATTTCCAAAGTCAAATACTGAGTCCTTAGCTCTACACCCCCTCTTTGTATGAATTCCACAAAGTTTCTTAATCGGACCACCGCTCCAACATGCAGCACTGCAAACCACCCTGCCATGACCATCCCTAGGTCCCTGTATCTCTCTATCTTGAGTTATTCTTCCTACTGGTCCCCAGGGCACCCTTCACTCCCTCCTGCCAGTCACTGTTATGGTGACCAACGCGTAACCCAGCCAGCTTCTAATCAACCCACCCCACATCCCTGTCCATGGAGCAGCACTAACAAGCTGAAGACACATGTGCTGAGGGTGGCAAAACCAGAACAAATATGTGTGTGTGTGTGTGTGTGTGTGTGTGTGTGTGTGTGTTGGGGGATGGGGAGCAGGGGGTTGGCTCAACTGCCCAGCAGCACCCACATCTCCTGAGATCTTGCTGGAAATACAGTCTCAGGGGCCAGGCTAGACCTCCTGTATCCAAACCTGCATTTTAATAAGATCCCGAGATGATTTGCATGCACGTTAAAAATTGAGACCTACTTAAAGCATCCAGAGCATCGTCTTTGTAGGAAGAATTCCTGGTACCAATTTTCCATTTCTGCCTTGGGACATGTTCTGCTTTTCCAATCAAAATTAAGGTCGAATAAGTCATCTTGGCTCTATTTGCCATCAACAGTGGATGTAAAAGACTACCAGTGTTTGAACAGTATCCCAAACTGTTATATCCTCCCATCTTCCTCTTATTCCCCTTCCCCCAGGGAAATGGGAAAGCCTCAAAGGGAGTTCAATTTCACAGGACTCACACCTGTTTCCTTACCATGGGGTGTGTGTGTGTGTGTGTCTGTGCTTAAAGCAAATTGTCACTGCAAAGTGTAGGAGAGGTGTGACTAGAATTGGGCTTCATGGATACAACAGATTTGGGCCCTATTTTTTTATGCATTGGAAAAACTAGCAGCAATGAGAAATGGTTAATTTAGCATAAATTTTATCAATGTACTTAGCCATAAGTACCAATAATAAACTCAGTGGTACCTATGATAGTCATTGCGTGCCTTCAGCAACTGTAAGCCGTAAGCAAAGAGGAAAGGAATGGGTGATGAAGAATAAAAGAGTAAGACATGAGTAAAGGGGAGACATAGAGGTAAAAGAACAAAATGAAAAGCATCTTATTTTGCACAACAATATAAGATATATGTGTGTGTGTGTGTGTATAATACATACATACATATACATATATAAATAATGCTTCAACTATGACCCAGATTAGTTAACCATGACATTTGGATTCAGATAGATCAGGATTTGAAACTCATTTCTATCTATTTACTGTGTGTTCATTAACCACCCTTTCTTGGTTTCCTTCTTTGTAAGGTAGTGATGATTATCTAGAGTTTAGGGTTGGTTTAAAAGATTAATGCATAGAAAGCACATGTCATAGTGCATAATATAGTAAGTTATTAATTAAATGGAGATTCTACAATTGTCATCTGACATATGAATTTCTGTGTATTTTATTTAATCTTCAGAGATTAATTTATTATAAAGGCATACACCACTCACCTGCAAAATGAATGGACTTGGTTTCAGAGTGTCAGGAAAAGCAATCTGTGTTTATAAAGCTCTTTGGATTACAGCTAGCATCTGACAGATGCATAAAGATACATTGATTGACATGAATATTGCAGTTCTGAAAAATTAGTCCCCCATTTTCTGGCAACATAAAGAATTAGTTATGTAATTTGATATCTGTTATCTAATTGAATACATTTCTTAATTGAGACTCCACTGGCTGATTGTTTTGCTAATGATGTAGAAAAAGAGATATACATGCAGTTAGCTGCCACAGATAGCAGGAAAATAATCATAATAAAATGACATTGAGTTAAAGTTTCTCATCTATATTCAGTGCCTATAATGAACTATAAGGAAGTTTTCTGAACTTCACTTTGACACTAGGGAGGTCTAGCATGAGACAAATAGGTTATATTTTCCAATTGCAGGTAAAGATCACACCATGACCTAAGGTATGGTATAAGTGATTCTGACCAAGGATATATGCGTAGGTAGAACTGAAAAACACTTAGCAAATTGCCATCCTCAGGCATTGTCCTGTGAGGCATGGACGCTGAGATAATGGCTAATTGAAAATAATAAAAAGAGGTAAGACATTTCAGTGATTAGGAAATTGTGAATAAAATTTTCCAAGGGGTATTAGGCTGCTGAACGGGGGTGTGATTTTGGAGGATCAATGACAGGGATGGTGATAAAAATGAGTTCTGCTTGCTTTAGGATTTGCCTTATGTTGGTCAAGTGGGGGTTTTGCCATTGCTGTGCCCAGGAAAACATTATGCCTGTTAAACCGGCTTCATGTGGAGGATACAGAAAGGAGGCCATCTTTCTCCAAGTAGAATCCTTGTTAACCAAGAAATCATATTCCAAGGTAAATGGTCAAACCTCATAAAACTAGTCAACCTTCAAGAATAGATGATGAGGAATCATCTAGCATTGACTTTGGGAAGACTGAGATGACATAATGAACAAACACAAATAAGTTTAACTTTTATAGTCTGACGTAGTGTCTATTCTCCCAGGGGTTTCTGGGCAAATCTCAACAACATGAATAAAATGCTAAGAACACTGAAAATAATAATTTTTAAAAATTTTATGTAAAAAAAATCTTTCCACTTCAAGTACCTGAGGGCCCTCATAGACAAATACATTTCATCATCCTCTCATATAAGTTTCTCTACAAAAGGCAAAAAAAAAAGCCATAAAAATTGTGAAAATCACTTGCATCATCTCACTATAATTTAAATAAAAATCTGATATTAAAAATGAGGTCAAAGGGTCAGATGAAGCTAAGTTAATAATTCAGAGAATTCATAATGTTTATAGTCAACTGATGAATAAATACCTTTCTATCCAAATCCTATAAAACTTAGGGTAACAGATTTAAGCCATCCCAAAATATTATTTTTTTCTGTTCACTTAATTAAAATAAAATTGTGGCTTTAATCACACATTTCAAGTTTTCTTATGTTCAACTAATTTTAAAAGCAGAGTTTGTGACATACAGATTCTGAACTATCTATACTTATGATTACCCACTATACAGGATTTGGGTAATTTTCTTATGTGTACTAAATTCAAATGTTTTATATACCATATATACATATATTGTTAAAGAATAACTGTAAAGAATTTTAAAGGAGAGAAAAGTTGAAGAGTAAAATTTTAGATAAACCAGGAGACAAAACCTGACCATTTGCGTTTGTTAAAAAAAAATTGTATTTCCAAAAAAGATGAAGAGCTAAAATAATAATAGAATAACACAGATCCCCAAAATCAGACAATGTATTTACATTTGAGAAGAGAAAATCACTATAATAACAACAAAAGGGACTGAATGAAAATTTTCAACTAGAAATAAAATACCATTTAGTAGAGTCTTTTTGATGTTAATTATGCATTGGTGTTTTAATTTAACCATCTATTTAATCTATTTTGTTTTCAACAGAGGAATTACATAAGGGTGACACTTTTTCAAAAATAACAGTGAAAAATAACTTGTTAAAATGTCATAGTCCCATTACATCAGAGAGACAAATGGAAAATTCAAATACATGGGGAATTTTATAAAAAATAAGTATCAAATAGGGGGTTTGAAAGGTAAGGCCAGTTAGAGTTAAAAGCATAACAGCCTTTCCACTGAAATTTCAATTTCAATTTTGATTAAAAATATAGGTTTCTTTTTATTGTGCATTCAGAGTCTAGGGAAAACTGGCCTCAATATTTTTTTTTCTTTCTGTACCCATAGAAATAAGCTAATAAGTCCAAGTGAGTTATTCCATTTTTCTTTCTTTCAGTGTATTTCAATGTAATTTTTTCAAGATTTAATGAAAGAGCTGTACAATCCATACTCCACCCCTTTTCAAGAATGTCTGGCCAAATGCAGCTGTAAATTATAAAATAATGCCCTGCATTCATAAAACGGTTCACACATAAATATAAAACTTATAAACACTGATCAACTGAGGCTGCCAGATCAGTTGCTTAAAATATCAAATATATACAAATATACCCTTAAGAAGCATCCTCCAACTTTTAAAAGCTGTATAGATTTTACCCCGAAGTTCTCTCTTTTAAGTCATATAGTAGCCAGCACTCATATTCCAAAGAATGACTGGTAATTAAAAATATATATATTAAATGCATGACATTTTTTCCCCTTACCAAGCCTTTTTATTTGTCAAAAAAACAGTTTTGTCCACAGGAAGCCCCAGTGCCCCATGCTTGTGACAAAACCCTTTCCTGAGACCTGGTGCCAGGGGGAAACAGAAAGGTCCCAAACTCGCCCCACCAGCATCATTTTCTGAAATGTACATAGAAGTTTATCAAATATACTCAGAAAAAAAATTTTAAGGACTTGATTCTGAAAGGCTAAAAGACCAGATCAGAGAATGTGTTTATTTAGTATTCTTTGGCCTTTCTGTCCTGTGATCTTATGTCCTGGGTTCCCCAGAATAGTCCTTTATGTCTGTTACCCTGGTATAACTATTAATCGTGCTGCCTTTCGCTCTTAGAGTCTCAGATTGGATAGTAAATTATACGGTCACCCACCTTTGAGCTATATATGAGGTGTGGGTTACAAATTCACCAAGCTTGGTCTTTTATTTGTACAAACCAGTAACACACTGAATCACTGAATGGACTATTAAATATTATTAAATTTGGTTTTAATTTTGCATTGTATGTCTGAGTGTGACTCTGAGTGTGTGTGTGTGTGTGTGTGTGTACAGACATACACACATTCAAATCCATCGCTTGTGAGAGAAATACATTTAAATAAGAAGCGATGGAGTTGATTCTATCACAATCATGTTGCTAGTCATGGATCAATTTCTTTAAAAAGTTATTTGGGGACACTATACACATATTCCCCAAATATCATTTGTAATACAACTCTAAGTGCATGCTGAATCAAGTTATAAGATATTCAAGAAAAAGTTTCATTGCTTCATAACCACAACTTATTTTCAGCCAGAAACCGTATTACTAGACTCAATACCAATTTTAAGTCCAAATGGCTTTTATTTGGTTTAAGAAAACATAACACTCAAAGCACACACATTTTTTATTTATTATGCTGAAACATTACCATTTGTTTACCATTTCTCTCCTCTTTGCCCTTCTGTAGTACCTAAGGGCAATGACTTTCCCTCATTCATCAGTGTGTCTCTAACCATCCGGAATAGTACTTAGGACTTTTTAGGCCCTGAGTAAACATTTGTAGAATCATAATGTGAGTGAATGGATGAGCCAGTCCTTATCATGGAGTTTTTGAGAACAATTCTAAAAGCAGAGCTTGCAGGCTGAAATAGTTGGTAATGGTTTTGAAGGGAACAACACTGAGTTCATATGTAAATTCTGCTATAATTATTTTTAAGTGGTCTTAACACCCAAACTTAACAAATCTAAATCTGATCCCAAATAATTACACTCCCTGTCATGGATGATGAGTTTGCATGCTAGAAATTGACTGGAGTCAGTTGGGGAACCCAGAGTGAGATACACTGTAGACCTTTGCTACACAAAACATGAGCCGTAGCAGACAGGCATCAATGCGACTCACACGTGTTAGAAAGGGGCCCCAGCCCAGACCCACTGAATCAAATTCTGCACATTACCAGGATTCCCAGGTATCCATGTGCACTGAAGTTATAGAAGCACCGCTTACAATGCTTCGAGTTTGAGCATGTACCATGCGCAAGTCAAGACTCTGAAGGACAGAGGGTGAAAGGGGTAGAATCAGGGAAAGTGACATGATTGTCTCTGAAGATTATATATATAGTCTGATGAGTTAGACTATGACTAGCTCTATTTTTAGACTAACATATGTATGTCTGTGTTAAAACTCTGCATCTCTCATTTTGAAATGAATTGGGTATGAATTGGCATACTGAAACATTTAATGAGTTAGATCAAACCCAGCAGACAGGATAGAATAAGAATAAAATCATTGTGTGATTTTAGACAGAATAAAGTTGCTAGAACAGGGTAAAACCAACAGATTTATCTTAGGGAAATACCAACAGATGGAAAAATAAAGCATAGATCTTTGGTTTTGTGTTCATGGATACATATATACACATGTGTGCATTCTCTCTCTCCCTCTCTCTCTCTCTTACATACACACACACACACACACACACACATACATACACATACACGTATGCTTTCTGCCTTCCTAAAAGGGATCTGATGTGGTTAAAATATGCATCATGGTTATTCTCTAGGCAGTTACGTTTCTCCTAATAATATACTTAAGCCTTAACTTCAATGCCCTCATTAGTAACTTGAATATCTTAAGGCTACCCATAGGGAAATAAATCTCAAATGAAAATAACTGCTTCTGACACTCACTGCCCTTGTTAACCTTGCAGGTAAAACCTCACCAAGCAAATAAATGTCATGTTGCTAATGCAGAAATCGACACACAAAACCCAGGGCTATGATGAGGTTCAGCTGTTGCTCTTTCTCTCCTTGTGGAGATACAATAAGGCTACTGCGAAACTTGTGTGCAGAAAAAGAAGCTTATCAGGACGTCCCTGTGATACCAAAATGAGAACACCTAATGCCCCACGCCCAGAGTTTATGGTTTATCCACAGAGAGCATTTCATTGGCAAAATAATTGTGTCTTTTGGTTGGATATATAAAATACTGTCTTAAGTTGCAAGCTCCAGTCTGCCAGTGTTGTCACCCCAACACAGTTTTAACAATAAAATCTGACTATCTCCTTATGTCAAATCATGTATGCTGAAAAAAACCTCATTGTACCTTTTGCAATGTTTTTGATCCTAAACTTCATTTTTAAAAAGGTTGAACCAGGAAAATTTTACATACGGACTTGGCTATAACATGGAAACAAACAAAGTGTCCTTCAATAGATGATTGGATAAAGAAGATGTGGTACATATACACAATAGAGTACTACTTTGCCAAAAGAAAAGATGAAATAGTGCCATTTGCGACAACATGGATGGATCTTGAGATTATTATGCTAAGTGAAATAAGTCAGACAGAAAAAGTCAAGAGCCATATGATTTCACTGATATGTGGGATATAAAACTGAAAGCAACAAAGGAACAAGACAAACAAAGAAAGAAACAAAAACTCATAGACACAGACAATAGTTTAGTGGTTACCAGAGGGGAAGGGATGGTAGAGGAGGGTAAACAGGGTCAAATATATGATGATAGAAGGAGAACCGACTCTGGGTGGTGAGCACACAATGTGATATATAGATGATGGATTACAGAATTGTACACTTGAAACCTATGTAATTTTACTAACCATTGTCACCCCAATAAATTGTAATAAAAAAACATGTAATTTACACATTTTATATTATTCTAGAAAAAAAAATTCAACAAATCCTTAGTGCCCCTGTACTGTATGGAAGGTGCTGCACTGTGTATTTGAAATCAACTGTGACATCTCTCTGGGAAGACGTCCCTGGAGTCCTCTTTCCAGGAAGAGTCAATAACCCCATCATGTATGTTATCACCTTGTGTCTATGAATGATTGATACAATTGAACTAGGCCTACAGTGTGATAATAATTTCCTGATATGCTTCTGAGAACCACTATATTATGAAGTCCTTATATCAGAAACACCTTTTGTTCTGTTTGCTTCCTTAGATCCTAATACAATTTTCTTCATCAAAAGTGTTCAAAAATATTCAATGAATGAATTAATAATACATTGATGGAGATCATTGAAAAGTAAGGTAATTGATTACCTTGAGAGTTCATGCGAACAATACTGGGCTATTCTTCATAATTGTTCATGAGAATTAGAGAGACATAGTCAAAATTCACAATAAAAGTTCACACATATAAAAATATTAGATTTGTGTTTGTCACCCAGAGATGCCTATTTAACAGGAAGTGTCACCTAAGATTCCATGCAAGTATGTTTCCTTTTTTACATTACAAAATTAGTCTTCCCCCTCACGCATAATAAATGTGATCCATCTGGTAACATTCAAATAAAAAATTCTCCCAACTTCCAGCTAGCAATGTTTCAGAAGTATTAGAATCCATAATCTATTAGAATAGTCCACTCAAATGATGTCATAAGCATTTTGCCAAAGTGCAAATGCTCTGAAAAACAAGTATACAATACTGAAATAGTTACAAGCAACATGATATGATGAGATGGCTGGAATTAGCTTTAAAATCTTTCACCAAAAATAAATTTGAAAAATCATTGAAACACATTTTTTATTAAAAATCCTCATTTTTTTCTTGCCCACGTCTTTCTTAGGGACTTTGAGAAAATAAATATAAGGCCCCTCATCCTACTTTCATAGCAGGAGATATCTAGACAACTGTGTTCCTCAGATATTGTTTGATTATATGTCTATTTTTCATTTTCATCTAGACTTACTCTCAGTCCAATAGTCAAACATGATTATTCACACATTAGTCAATAATCACACACATACAAAATCATGTACAGGAAGATATGTGTCTGATCTGCAATGCAGAAAAAAGGTGATGAAGCTTTCTATTCTTGTTTGCTTATTCCCATCTACCTAGAGTCTTGTTTAAATAATGCTATAAGCATACTTTGCTAAGAAATTGGCCCAGGGCTTTGAACATTTGTGTCAAATTTGCCAAAGATGAAATGCATTTCAAACAGAGTAACTTAACACAGTAAATTATTCTGATTTGATTCAGAACTTAAATTTGCTGGCTCTCACTGCCTGGCTGAACATAATGAACTGATTACAAGGAATTAGAAATTCATCACTTTTCCTCCTCTTACTCAGGAAGTTGAATTTAGTTTTGCTTGTTTTTAAATAGTATACATTTTTTACTTATTAATACAAATATAGGTACACTCTAGACAAACTTGGACATGGATAGATTAGCCAGCAAGGAGAGAACATACCTGTGGTTAGAAAAAATATATATGTGCATATAGCATTCCTCAAATGAAGTGTCTGTTTTCTCCTAATTAATTGCTTTTAAAGATTTTTCAGTATGCATAATTCATACCCGATTCATTTCATAATGAAAGATGCAGAGTTTTAACACAGACATACATATATTAGTCTAAAAATAGAGCCAGTAACAGTGTTTAAACATTCTTATTTTAAAATATTGGCTTCCTCTCCATGAATGCCAGTTCCAAAATGGTTTTATTACCCAGGAACTATTACTAGTGTTATTGCTTAAACTTACTTCAGATCAAATTATTGTACGAATTGATGCAACTTATAAAATGCAGACTTTTAGGGACATTTGCTAAAGGGGTCACAGTACCCTCCACCGTAAGAGCACTAAGGGGAAAGCAGTTTTTTCAGGACATTTATTTCCTAAAGAGTAGATCTTTCTTTGGACTGAGTGGACAAGTAGACTCGATGTATTGACAGCTCATTCCAATAAGAGATATTAGGATTTGTCAATTACAAAAGACAAAAGTTATAGTTAATACCGATTTTTTCTTCTTCTTTTTTTTAATCAAGACCAGGTCTCTTTGTGATATAGTTCTGTGCTTTAAGCAATGTATGGCTTATTATTCCAATTTTTTTCTAGAACTAAGAGACTGAGATTACCCAGCAGCAAATCACTTTCCAAATGTTAATTGCATTCTTTTAAGAAGGAGAAATGTGCATGGATGTAAGGTAAGTGTATTTTTTCAGCCACTCCAAGCAAAGCAATGGCTTACTTGGGTTGGCACCTGCAAGACCAAATATTGTTTTTACTTAAGTGAATTAGCAATTATGGATCAGGAAAGAAATATTAGGACCAACTGAGACCTGATGCCTAGGCGATATTTTCCCAGGTTGGGAGTTATGTGGGCCAATGGAAAGAAACTAAATTATATCTACCCTTAGGTTTTTTTCCCCTCACCTCCAACTATTTTATGAAGGTAATTAGTACTTCCAGTAATTGGACCTCACACTCTCCATGGCTTAAGTCCCAAGTTACAGGTACTGCTGCACAATATCTTCGAGTCTTCATGGGAAAACATTCCCCTCACAGGAATTATCACATTTAATAGGATACTTGAGTTTCTGACTTAATATATTTCTCCAGAGGACAAAGGGGTTCCAGTTGTTCAAGTTCATTGTAAGGGCTGCCTGCTGGGACACACAGGAAGGAGGGGCTGGAGAGCAGCTGACTAGGGCAGAGGCAAGAGTGTACCCACCACACACAGTGCCTCTGGTTCCTAAGGGGTAGGGACCCCAGGGCCTGATTGGACTTTCCAGAATTACAGGCAGCCTCAAACGCTTCTACAGAAATCACTCTAGACTTGCCCTGGCTTGTCCTACAGAAAAATATTCCCACAGACGGAACAACTGAGGAGGTTCAACGGCGGGTTACAGACTTCCAGTCAGCCAGAAACTGACAGTCGTCATATTAGATGGATAAACATGGCTGGCCCAGTTTAGTCTTTTTAAAGAATATTACGCCAGTACAAATCTCCCCTGATAATTTTCCTTTGCTTTCTCTCATTTTGTTATTTATTTTTACCTATTGTAATACTTTAATTATCTAGAAAGTCATGCAACAATCATGTTTTACTGACTACCAAGGTTTTTAAAATGTTAACGTTTCTGCCATGTTTGCATCAGATATCTCAAAAATATATATTTTTTAAAGTTTCTTAAAGAAATGTGGACTATCAGCAAGCATGATTCTTGCAAACATTTCCTTTCAGCTGGGTAGAGCCTCATTTCTGGCCGAATTGTGCTTAGATCGTGCACACATATGATATATACAATATGCATATGTACATATATATCATTTCAGTTACACAATGTTATATATAAGACTGTAAACTGCTTAAAACCATCTTAGTGTTTTATAAATAATGGATGCTTAATAACTACTGTGGATGGAAAAAATAAAATAGCTCATTACTACCTTGTGTTATTATTATTTAATTTCTAATTATCTGTTTTTGTGCTGAACCATCTTGTTGGTTTGGCATCAATTCTTTACATTCTTTTCCCTCAAATCATTTACTGAGAAAAGGTCGTTTAAACCTTCCATAAGCTCTTGAGAGCTGACCTGGGGATGAAAGATGGGACGGGCTGTTCTTCTTTAAAGGACATTTAACATCCCTGAATCAAAAGAGTCACAAAAGAAACCAGCAGACATGGAAGTGATACATTAATTTATGTTCTATCATCTTTGCCCATCCTCTAGATTAGTGCTTTGGAGGCTTTTTGTTTTTATTTTTTTCCAACAGCAGCAAAGTCTTTTCTTCAAAGAAATCTTCCACAGAAATCAAATACATAAAGCCAGTGAAGTGATGCAGCTCAAGTTATGGCCAGGGGGTGACAAGTCCAAAGCCAATTCAGCCTCCTCCTTAGCCCACCCCATGAAACCCAGTGGCTCCAAGACACAAACCATGGAACCCCCTAAAACTCTGAGATGCACATATCAGAAGCTATTGCCCAAGCTTACTTTAATTCGAATAACACCCACTTTTTTTTCCCCAATTATTTTCCTTCCTGACTACACTTTGGAATCACCTAGAGAGCTTTTTAAAAAATGCCTGTATGTGGGCATCACCCTAACCCACAGAGATTCTGTTTTAACTCTTCTGGGGTGGCCCCCAGGAATCAGTGTGTTTCAAAAGCTCTACAAATAATTTCAATATATAGTTCACTAGCTTCAAGAAACCCTGCCAAAACTCCAAAAAATAATGAATTTGGAGCCTAACTCTATCAGATTTTAATTTCCTTGAGGACAGAGACTGTACTTTATACATCTTTCCCGGCAGTCAACATTTACATACATGAAAGAATGAAAGAAAATGTTACAGCCAGTCCAAATATCCAAGTACATTAATTTTTCTATGGATGGGCAGCATCCCATGCTGGAAATCAAAGTGCTTTCTTTCTTCCTTCCTTCACCCATCCTACAGTCATTTCTATGCCAGGTGCCACGCTAATCATTGTGTTTTCTAAGTCTAACGAGGAAGGCAGACACTTAAATAAGTAAATAAATATTTATAGTACCTAGTAAGTACTCCAAATGCAATAGAAATAAAATTGGCAATGAACCAACCTCGAAGACTCTGGAGATGTGTCCTAGAAGAAGGGACTCTGAATTCGGTTCAGAAGTTCAGTTAAGAGGGTACAGATACAGGAAAGTGATGGAGAAGAGGAAGAGGAGATACCAAACCCATTACTCTAAAATAGGATCTCAGGTTAAAAAAAAAAATGGTAAGAAAGAACTAAGTTGGAGCGTGGTGTCAGAAGACCAGAAGACGGGGAAGAGAAAGCGACAGTTAGCAAGAGCCCTGAGGAGCTGCCTTCCCCTGAGTCACCTAATCCTGAGCTGACAGTACTCTAAGGCAGCGCGCGTCTCAAGCTTGAATGTGCATCAGAAGCACAAGGGGCCTTTTGTAAAAATGTAAATGTTCACTCAGTAGCTTTGGAGTGAGGCCTGAGATTCTGAATTCCTAACGAACTCCAGGTGACATGGACAAGGCGGGTCCATGGGTCATGCTTTCGGTGGCCAGGTTCTCAAGTTGAGCACAAAAATATCATGAGCTTTCACTCTTTTGGGGGCCACAGTTCTTTTTGTCACATATCTTTTTGCTCAGTTTCCTAACTTCCTTTATTTTTAGTCTGCCTTTTTTTTTTTTTTTTGAGGTTCAAACAGTCACCGATGTTCTGTGATATAAAAAGCCTGTGTGGAGTCCCGCGATTATCTGACAAACAGCGGCTCTTTCCATCTAATCAGCTCCCCTCACCTCACCCCCCAACTCGCATTTATTCATTGGGCTTCCCTGAAGGTACTAGCGTGGGGCTCACCATCGCTGGGGTGGACATAATGGAATTCTAATATACGTTCTCTGCCTTCAAAGAACCAACTGCAAACTTAAGCAGAAAGGATAGCCATGCACAGCACATATGTTATGACAAAGTATTTAAACAAGGTGACCCGTCTGCGGCATTCGAGGGCTTGAGAAGAAAAGGAAATCCATGCATCTGGGACGTCCAAGGAAAACGGCCTTCGAGGGCGCCCTCTAGCTGTAGCTTTGATAACATGGTGTGGAAAACCGCGCCAGCTCAGCCAACTTTCTTTTAGGAAGCACACGTGAATTTTGTGTCCTTCTTTTTCTAACTGCTCTGAGAACATAAAGGGGATAAAATAAATCAAAATAAAGCCATTGGATACCTTATTGGGCAACCGGGGTTCGTGATAAGAGAAGAGGGGAAGAGTGTAGCCACCAAGTCCTCCTTTCTCCATCTGTGCACCTCTCTAAGCCCCTGAAAGTGTGGACAAAGGGAGATTCTGTTAAGCGGCTCCCTAGGACAGGGCTTCAGACGCATAAGTAGCTCCTCGGTGTGTTCCTTTGGCCTGCCATACAATTAATTAGGCCACAGTTGTTTATTTTGAGACATTTAACTAGAGAGACCTTCTTGAGAGAGGCCTGCCCTTGTGGTTTGTCCTGATCCTGCTCGAAGTGTGGGAACCTTTGTCTAATTGGATTGACTGTAAGTGTAATGATCCTGGCGTGAGTTCCCTGAGCGAGCAGTGCGCGCACCGCGGACATTCACATGGAAATGAGGTTAATTACACAGCATAGATGCGGCTAACGATTGCACCTGCAGCGCCCCAGCAACCTCCCTTTAACTCAGTGTCACAAACAATTGCAAAGAGCAGCTGCATTCGTTTCCACAGTTAGAGTTAAAAAATCTGTAATGATCCCCAACAGAATAGAAGTGCAGGGGTGAGCGTGAGGGAGGAGAGGGTTCTTCCGGTTCAGATGTCCTTCTCCAGACACCTGCTAGCCGCGCTGATGGCGGGAGCCCTGGGCACAGACGGACAGCCTCAGTGAGCGGCTGCCAGCCCTGGTCTTTGCCCCTGTCCGCTTCTGACTGAGATGAAATGTTCTCATTTGTCATTATAAGTAGCCAGACTATATTAGAGTTCTTTAGAGACACAGAACCAACAGGATATCTATCTATATCATCTAGATCTATATCTAGAGTTTTATTATCAGGACTTGGTTCCCATGACGATGAAACTGACAAGTCCCAAGATCCGCAGTCTTCAGGCTAAAGACCCGGGAGAGCTGATGGTGTGACTTCAGACCAAGAATAAAGTCCTAAGAATCGGGAGGCCCAAAGGCTTGAGTTCTAGTCTGAAGGCCAGCGGGCTCAAAACCCAGAAAGATCTGATGTTTAGTCTGAAGACAGGAAAAAACCAACATCCCAGCTGAAAGGCAGTCAGGCGGGAGGAGGTCCCTCATACTCAGGGGATGTTCAGCCCTTTTGTTCTATCCAGCCTTTCAACTGATTGGATGAGGCCCACCCTCATTAGGGAGGGCAACCTGCTCCACTCAGTCTATCAATTTAAATGTTAAACTCATCTAAAAACCCTCATAGTAACACTCTGAATAAAGTCTTAGCAAATATCTGGGCCTCCCATGGCCCAGTCAAGTTGACACATAAAATTAATCATTATAAAAAACCATTCCCCAAATCACGGAAGGACAGCTTGGGGGCGGTGCTACTGAGTAACACCCAAAGGCTGTTGTTATTGGTCCTTTTGTCCACTCCTTCCCACCACCACGTCATCAAAACTGTCTTCATTCTTTTCCTCAGTTTTGCCTTCAGGTCTCCTCTGTGTTCTCTTTCCCTTCCCTCATTCCTACCATTATCCCCAGAGACACTTTTTAGGAATACCAGGAAGACATTGTGCTACAAGAGGTGCTGGTTCCCACCCCTGGATCTTTGCTGAGCTGAGCTGATCTGACACGTCCCCATATCAGATCTGATATGATCCACGCTCAGCTCCCAGGTTAGTCACATCGGGAAGTTCTGTGCTCGTGTCTGTGATACCACTGGAAAAACCACAGACACTCACGCGTCCACATTCCCAGCCCTCTTGGATTTTAAGATTTTATTATACACATAAGAATACCAATACTGTACAGTTGCAGTGATAGTTTGGGGGTCCCAATGGGATCCCCGGGCTGTGGCTGGGAAAGATAACTGACTGTGACTAACTCAAACCTGCCCTTAAATATTTCAACATTTAAGGAATGTGCTTCAGGCTCTAAGAGCAATTCCAAATAAGAAGAGGTTCAAAATGCTAATGAATAATCATATAGGCTTTTCAAAGGGACTGAGGTGAAGGTGAGGGCACCCACAGAGATATCCTGTTATGTTTGTTAAAATAGCTAGATTTATTTACCTTTTCGTCCTGTTTCTTGTTTCCTGTCCTACCATATTGTCCCCAGAAGTTGAGTAAGGGGGACAAACTAACTAGGCACACTCATTAGCAGTCATCTACAAGGCAGCCCAAACCAGGTTTCTTAGTGTTCTGACCTCTCTGCTCCATGTTATGCTGGTTTTAGATGGATGGGAGACAAGATTAGCCAGAACTAAACTTGTCTCAGAGAAAAGCCGTCTAGGTTCCATCAGCCATCTCAGTAGGTGTCCACATATTGAGTTTGCTTAAGGAAACTGCTAAGGCTTCTGTGATTTTTAGGGGATGGGGGGGGTGGAAGAGTGGGGGCCACTGAGGAAGGGAAGGTGAGTTTCCTACTCAGTACTTCATTTTGAAGGTCAAGCTCCTTTGTAGCAGGCAAGTGAACTTATCTTCCAAGTCTGAAGTAAACAAGCAGAGTCCTACAATGGACTTTGGACTCTCAAGACAAAATCTGATTCGATAACATTGCTCCATTTTGGATCAATCCAGAAAACACAATTTGGGCTTTCTTTCTTTTTTTTGGACATGTTCATGCCTGGACTTATTACTCGTAACTTACCTTTCCAAAGGTTAATGACCAAGTGATGTTCAGGCCAGTAAACCAAGCATCGGGACGTGTTGCCATCACTAATAATGGTTTGCAAAGAAGTGAAAAGTCACAACGCGTGATGGAAGACATGATACAGGCACTTAAGTAAAGTGTACTCAGGGTGGGAAAACACAGACTTAATTACTGGCAGACACATGCTAGGAACTCACCCACCTTTACTCACACAGTAGTACCCAACTTGTCCCTGCCTAGCTGTGTGTTACTCAGATCGGCTCCCTGGGGTGCTAAAACACCCATAACACACAGGCGCCTTCTCTTATCACTGGACACTCCAGAGTCACGTTCGCTGAATGTACGAAAGCCATTCTTGGTCAGGACAACTTCAAAACCACAGCCTCGCTGGAACGTTTGGGGGGAACAAGGATCGCAGAAACATAATACCGTTTTCACACTTCAGGCGGGCACGCATGTACTTTAAAAGGATGCCATTGGGTTTCATTTGGATTCTTAAGAACAGTTCATCCAAACAAGATTTCTGTTTACACTTGGGGAGGCTCATTTGGCTTGTTGTGTTTTGCAAAGCGCAATGTTTCTGTAATATGTTTTGGTGGCATCATTTCAAATCAAAACAAGGAAAGTGATTCTCAAAAATAAAACCAGAGGCCAGCTAAATAAGGATTTGCTAAGGCAATTGGTTGTTTGCTTATTTATACTACACTTCTTTTCCTCACTCCTTTGGGAATTTGTATTAAAACTCTCTCTCTCTCTCTCTCTCTCTCTCTCTCTCT
>NW_017731500.1:2526753-2571957 GCF_001890085.2 Hipposideros armiger | reverse complement strand
CACGCACGCACACATGCAGAGGCCAATCTTGGTGAGATGTATAAAAGAAGCATCATGTCCTTTGGTTCCTGTGACACTTTGAAAGAGGAGATGAGCATATATGTATATGTAAATATATATATATATTATATTTAGGAATTAGACATATATATCATATTATATATGAGCAAATACATATATCCAAGAAAAGAGGATAGCTAGAAACTGAGTGAACAGTTCAGGATGAAAAACAAAGAGACTTTCACCAAACCTCGCCTGTTCAAACATGCTATCTTTTGCTATCGTTTCTTCCCCCGCTCCCCCCCCCCTCCCTTTTCTTGAAGGGAAAACCTCTAAAGCTGATTTGCAATTGTTAAACTAATCTGTGGCCTAAGGGAGAAAAAAGCCACCAAATCCTTATAGAAATGAAGGAAATTACACAGACATGCCCACCCCCAGATTTAACGTTCCACTTCCATGTGGTTTTGGAACCCATGAGAAGCTGGGAGTTGTACTTGGAAGGAAAAAGCATGCGCCAACAACATCTGGAAGGGGCGTCACTGTAAGTATAGAGATCCTTACGGTAGTTGGGGATCCCGCTAATTCAGGCTGGCAGCAGCTGAGCTCCGTTATTAAAAACATTGTATTCCCTTTACCAGAGATTTCACACACACACACACACACACACACACACACACACACACACACACACACACACACACACACACTGAGGATACCTGTAAACTGAGGGTTTCCTAAACATGTCCCAGTTCATTCATGAACCCATCGGACAATTATTTGCAGCATACCTACTATGTGCAAAGTCTTGGGTAACAGCGGTGACCAAGGGGAATGAGGCCCCTCTGCTCTCGGAGTTCACATTCTAGGAGGTGTTGGCAGGTGATACATGTTTTAACATATGAGCAGGCAATTCTAGGTTATAATTTTTATGAATGGAACAAAACAGAACTACATAATGGAAGGTAGCTGAAGAGATAGGTGAGCGGCTGCCTTAATCTCAGCAGCTGGAGACGTCTCCCTAACGGGATAGCATTTCACCTGAGACCTGAATGCAAGATGGAGTCAGCCAACCTAATACTTGCAGAGTCAGCTTGACATAATTTTAATTCCCCAGTGCCTACCAGATACATTTCCAACTCTCTGTCCTGTCATTCAAGCCCTCCACGGTCTGACTATCACATCTCCCTCCAGCCTTAGTCCCCACTGTGCTTCTATGGAGATTCTTGGCTCCAAACCTAACTAGCTTCTTTGTTCATGATCTTATGGTCCCCTCCTATAGTTCTAACTCAACCGACGGCTTCGTCCACCCTTTTTTACATCCATTCTCGCATCCTTCAAGCCTGTGTAAACACCACCTTCTCTATGAAGCCTTTTCTAAAACCACTTATGTGATGCCTCCTTCCTTGAACTCATATCTCAATATGAATATGTCTTATTCATATCACTTTGTAATCTATCTTCTTTACCTTACACCCTAGTTATTTGTGTGTGTCGCCTAGGTCTCCTTTGTGAGTGTAAGCTCTTTGAGAACAACAGCTCTTTCTCTCCTTGTCTTAGCCATTTGTATCTCTGCCGGTTCCTTACTGAACGTTTTGCCAAGTCCTCAATAATTATCTATAGCACAAACAATGGAAGGAAAGCTAATCTCTAAATACAAAGGGAAAAGTGAGGGGAGTTTGTGAGTGTGCGTGTGTGTGTGTGAGTGTATGTGTGTGAATGTGTGAGTGTATGTGTGAGTGTACGTGTATGTATGAGTGTGTGAGTGTGCACGTGTGTGTGTGAGTGTGTGTGTGCGTGTGAGTGTGTGTGGCTAGTGGAGGGCTAGGGTGATGAACTTGGGGTAAGAGTATAGAGGGGAACAGTACACAGACTAAAATCACTAAATAATCATAATTAAAAAGGAATTGTTTTCTGCTTCTTTTTTGTTATATTTGTCATCTTCACTCAGTGTTTGGGTCAATCAGCTGGAATTCAGTGTTAATGTGGCCAAGTTCTGTTTGGTGCTGATAAAAGCAAGCAACTCTGCTTATGAGGGAAGAAATTATTTCCAGCCTTAACTCCAGCCAGTGGCCTGTCTCTGCTAACAGAAAAACCTGACACACACAGATCAGTGGCAGCCTCTTTCCAGGGAAAGGGCGACACATGCCTTACCTGGCTGGACTTTTCCTCATTGATCAGCTTGCTAAAGTGGACGCTGAACAGGCACGGCCACTCAGCGATGTGCATTTCTCAATGTGACGCAGTCATAGAATATAAAAAGCAAAAGGGACCTTGGGGGATCTTTTTGAAAAAAAAATGAATTTGACACTTTGAGAGGTGCAGTTATTGGCCCAGGGTCTCACTGGTAGAATTAGGACTCTTCAACTCTAAGCTCAGTGTATTTTGCTATCATACTGTCTTAATCTCCATCGTATGATAATTTTAAATGAGGAGAGTTGTTTTCTTTCCCCACTGTCATGCTGTCTTTGAGGATTTAGATAAATTGCTTCTGGAGGAAAAGCAATGCTTTAATTACTAAGATATGCAAATACAAAGAATCCTCAAAAGCCCCTATTGACGAAGTCTCACACCAGTTGTATCATGTCTGGCTCTGGGCCACCCAAAACAGAGCAGGTAGGTGGTGTTTCTCTCTTTATGTTTCAAAATAACTGACTTTCAGGAAGAACTGCAACTGAAATTGTTCCCAACATCACTCAAAGGGAACTGGGTACAATGAGGCGCTATGGGAAAGTGGAAAGAAAGAAAGAGAGAAAGAGGAAGAAAACCACACTGATGCGCAGGGAAGCCAGGAGTAGGACAGAGATCTGGAGGGCTCCGCCGTTCCAGCAATAACAAGAGCTGACATTTGTTACATGTTAATTACACGGTATTGTCTTTTGGAGGTTAAATCAATCAGAAATTTCCTGTACAGCTAATAAAACTGGAACCCATCTGTGTTCTGCCAAGTCACGTTAGACACTGTCTCAGGACAGAGTTAGAATGCTGGGGCTCTTAATTTGTTCTGGGAAGAAGAAATGAGAAACCACTTCTCTAACTGAATTAGACTGGTTAGTGGTGTCCGACGGTAGAGTGCTAAATGGAAGAAAAAGTATTCTTCTAGCTGCCACCTATGGAAAGTGGGTTTGTGTACCAGGCACTTTCCTGAGCACATCACAATAGAATCGCATTTGCTTAGTGCTGAACTTGATGCGGTGCTATTATCTCCATTTTAAAGAAAACAGAAACCGGATCTCAGAGAGGCAAAGGAAGGTTCCAAGATCACACAGCTGATACACATTGCACAGAGGACTTGAACTCAGGGTTGTCTAAGACGGAAATCTCAGGTTGTATCTAGTAAATTCCAGTGCACACGGTAAACATTCAGCTAATACCTGGTAATTTCAATCAACACTAGCAAGACATATTTTAAGGGTAAAATCTTAGAGCATTTACTAAAAATCTTCCTTTATTTGACTATTTTTCCCACGACTGAAGTTATTTTGAATATTTACATCATCAAGTGCCTCCCACAACATTCAGCTATTTTATTTATTGTAATAATTCACAGACAATCGATACCACGCAAGAGATTATGTGAGCCTCAAGTGGTTTTCACCAAAGTCATTGCAGTACTAAGAGTGGTGTAAGTAAGATACTCAGAAAATGAATGACTGGGCTCATTGAACAACTTACTCCAAGTGAATTCTTATATACATTGGTTTTTGAGATATATCTCATTAAAACCAAGACATAGATCTCTAGATTCATTTTTTTGAACCATTTAAAAATTTAACTCTTCTAAAAAGTTTCCACTGACTCCCTGTACCAGACATTCTATGCCTCGTCACTCTGTGGTACTTCAAGCTCAACGTCATACCATTCATTTACTTAGAATTAAAATTTTTCAAATGCAAATAATTAATGTATTGCACAATGTTTTATAGTCCCATCGATTGTCAGACTTGTCCCAAATTTAGAGATGTTACAATGTAAAAAACACGTACACCCTAGAATCCATGAAACACATTTACGTGTTATTTTCCTGACGTGTCTAGCTAGGTGTTGACTGAATCAATGTTGTGAATTAATGAACAGGATGAAGTGGGACTAGAAAGCGTTTAAGATTAAAATAAATTACTATAGAGAACTTTCACTGGCCAAGGTGCTGGTGAGGATGGAGATCTGTGTCTTAAAAAGGCTTTGAGGACACAGAATAGTCCCCGTTTCCCAAAAGGGAGACTATGAAGGTCCCCGTCGACTGTTGTCCATTCTGCTGACAACCTCAGTTAAGGAGAAAGTCAAAGACGCCCAATCAACTCGTGGAATTTTTGTCCTTACTTCATTTTCATTTATGTATTTATTTTTATTTCATATTCTCAAGGATTCTAATGCTAAATGGGCCTCAGAGATCAAAGCCATTACTGTTTGAAAACTGTCTCCTAGTTATGGAAACAAAAGGCCCCATTTTGGTAAGATCAGCCAAGTTAGTCTGTTGCCTTTTCATGCCCTGGTGTCCTACATAAATTCTGGTCAAGGAGAAATATTGAAATATTACCCACACCTTCTTCTATTTTGTAAATCCGGTACTCCTATGAAGGAGCCACACTGTGCCTCCTCGAATTCCCTCAAGGCCCGTACTGACGTGGCCCCATCCTGACTCCTTTGTGAGAACTGGCGTCCCTAGCCCTGCAGAGGCCCTTTAATTGGCTGCCTGATAAATGACACACTGTATTCTTTTTATTGGGATAATTCCCAGGCAACTGATTGGATACATGGGGATGACAGTTACCAGAGGATTCCTGGCCGGGCCGGAGTCTTGCCTATTAACCTACACAGGTGGGACTGGTATTTGTCAGCCTAAATTTCCTTCTGCATTCATCTTTGTTGCTATTAGGCAGACCTCTGGCTCACAGCAAGATGTTGAAAGTGAATTCTTCAACATGTACCAAGCCTGAAACTTGATTTTTCTCTTAGGCGATGTCTTTTTGGACAACATAAAGCAGGGAATTCAGTACATTATCCAAAGGACTCAAGGTTCCAAAACTGGTAATGAAGGGAAACCTATGTTTTGCAGAAGGGAGAGAGGGAATTTAATTATGTAAATGCTCAGATATCTAGACATGTAAATTCTAAGGTTAAAGCGATGTGTCACTGTCCTGACAGTTCCAAAGAATCAACCCAATCTTTAAGTTTCCTTTTATGTCATGTGCTTGGATAGAATGTTTTTTTTTTTCTTCCTAGGGGACACGTAGAAATTTGCTTATTTGGAGTTTGAGTTTTTGCCCATCTACTTATACAGATATTAATCCAAGCCTGCCCACCCCTATTGCTAAAGATGAAACTGTTTGACACATTTTATTGCTGGATATTATGCTCCACTCTTAGACACTTTTTTCAAGCCTATCATGTTCACTTTGCCTCCAGCAGCTGACAATATCGGTTTGACATGCATGCATGAAGGACAGCTAAAATTTGGCAAGAAGTTACAAGCGAGCCTTTTTATTTTTGTCTATTTCGAGAAGGATCACTTTTGAATTACTTGCATAGTTACCTTTAAACCATGCACGTGTGTGGCTTGGCCATGACAAGAACGCAATTATCCCAATGTACACCCCCTATTAACATGCACAGTTAGTCTGGGGTCTGCCTCCTCTTCCCAAGTTTGTCATCATGACACGCTATGCCAACAACACCTTGTAAACTGCTCTTTCCTAGTTTATAACTGTTTCATTGTTCCAGAGACAAAAAAAAAATGATCATGAGGATAAATGTTAAATTACACATTCGAGAAAACATATTCTTAAGTCAAACTGGGGAATGGGCCAAATTTGACTGAAGCTCATTCAATAATATTTTTGCGCTTCAGCTACTCTTTCTTTTGATGCTTAATTTCTTCCATTTCCCAGAATCCCCATGACTTTATTTAACGAGTCAGAGTTCTTAATTGCAGTGTCTTGTCTAAACTGCTCTCTTTCAATATCACTTAATTTCAAAAGTCTTTCCTGCTACTTCTTTTGCTCATCTGACCCCTTCCCTCTAATCCGATTTCAAATGACCTTACAGCATATAGGCAGAACAGCAATCTGATTAAACACATCTGCAATACTATATGAAAGGTGGTAAGTCATGAGTTAGCGAGCTTGTGCTGTCTCACTGTTTCTCCCTGAAATCTCCCTACTTCCTCTAATCCTACAAAGTTTCTCCAGAGCTCTTTAATGTGAATTCTGGTTCTCTCTTTTCCTTGAAACCTTCTCCGTCCCTCACCTCCCCCCCCCCAGCACATGGAGAGCTCTCACTTCCTTCTACGTTTCATTCTTTCACCACTTTAATTAGATGGTGCTATAAACTTTACAATCAGCTCTCTCCTGCACTGCTCTGTTCTCCCCAAATACAGCAAGCCATACATTCTTGGAAGGCGAGATTATGGTAATTGAAGACAGCGTAGGGAATGGAGTTTGGGGAGACCGAAGATAAATTTTTTTTTCTCTGTCATTTTCTAATGGTGTGACCCTGAACATGTTTCCTTTCCAGAATTGCTTTTATATTCTGCAAAAAATAAAACTAAAAAACAAAAATAGGGATAACAAAAATAATGTTTCAGGGGTACAGTAAATAACTAAATAAACTACAACATATAATTTGCTGAGTAGGCACGTAACAGTTACCCTGTGCAGTGTTAACTCCCTTATGTATCATTTTCTATTCTCGGTTCCTAGCTCTGTGCTTTATATTCTCAGCAATTAATAACGTTTTCCATTGATGTTGTTGCAATCATGAATTTATCCTATCCTCATCTCTCCCTAATAACTTGCTTATATTCAAAAGATGGCCCATGATGTCCTTTTGAGGGACTGGCTCAGGCGTGATCACGCAGTGTTCAGCAGCAAAGGGGGCGGGAGGCCGCTGTGTGAATCCAGCAAGTTTGGAATGTGAAAGCTAAAGAAAGAGCGTGCAGTTGAAATCAACCAGCATGCAGTAAACTTTCCCTTTTGCTATCAAATAACTGAGGGCCTGGTGCAGTGAGAATCCCTGTAAAAGCTGAGAGAAGCGTTCCAAGAATGAGCTGGTGGAGGCTGCACTGAAGGCCGAAGGACGCTCGCCGTTGCCTGTCTCAGCCTCAGGTATTTCCTCTTAACCTTTAGTGCTGGGCTGGGAATGAGCAGTCCCTCTTGTTTGGGGCGGTTTTGCTTCGGGAGGTTTGGCCACAAGGCACCCCTAGAGGGCGCAATAACTCTCTTCCTCGTGTGCTTAGCTACTGGGCAGGGGCATAGGTAAAGTTGGAAAGTTAACCTGTTCTAGGCAGCAGCGAGACTCAAGTGGTTCCAAATTAAGATGCAAAGATTTAGACCCAATTGTCAACTGATTAACCTCATCATCTAATACTTATAAAGGGCCTACTGGGTGTATGGATTGTTCTGTTGGCACAATTTCACCACTGGGCACAGTGAATGTTAAGTGAACATTCTTCAATAGTCAAAGCTGGGCCTCTGCACTCTCAGGTCAACTCAAAGTGTAATTTTTAAATCCCTTGTTTTATTTAAAGAACGGTTCTTTGTCTCATTCATAGAGAATATTAAAACTTGTATCCTTCTTCGATAATTACGCGGGTTTTTTTAAGTTTTAATTTTAATGCAGGGTGTCCTAATTTTCTGGAATGAATCTAGCTTTTATATGACTGCTTCATATATAGATTGCAAATTGCATCTCTTTTACTAGGACACCCATTAGAAACATAGGTGTTTCTTGAATCATTAAATATGTATCCTTGCTACAATTAACATAATGCTAAAATGAGGGAATGTCCTCTCTCAGCCTGTTTTATTATTTATAAAATAGGATATCAGTACCTGTCTCATTTATGTAGTTTTAAGACTAAAATGAGACAATCTATGTGAAGCAGTTAGCACAATGTCTGTCAAACAGCAAGCACTGAATATATATCAGATTATAAAGGAGAAAAAAAAATGTGGCACAATAGCCTAACACTTTTAAGAAGGCATAGCTTTATCACAAAGAGGCACCTGATCCTCATTATTCTAATTTCTGGGGTATCACTTATTGTTTACATATATAGGTGTAGTACACATATAAGGAATGATTTAAAAAACAGGTAAGAGTTATTACCATTAGGAAAGTGCGCGCACACACACACACACACACACACACACACACACAAGCAAGCGCACACAAATCTCACCTAGACAATCTGAATTGTGTCAGTCAGTGACTTGGAACTGGGAAATTGCATTGAATTATTGATGACTTTTTAGTAATCCTGGTGCCAAATTATTTATATACAACTTTATTCATTTTTGGAAAAAAAAATGCTTGATCTTGGCAACTTTTGTATCAAATCTAGATAACAGAATTGCTCAATAAAGAGAGATCAAATCTTTGTGGTTAAAGATTTGGAAAATAAAGGAGATTCATATCCTCATGTCCTCTCTCAGTTTCACCTTCCTTTTCTACAATCAAATTTGTCCCTGAGACATTGTCAATATCATATAAACAAGTGTAGTCAATACCTTCTTCGCATCTCCTCTACTCACAAAATAAAGGGGCATCTGACTCACACTTCAACATGGCTCCCACAGACATAGCACCTTCCCCTCAGAGTGTGGCTGTTCATGGATTAGGAAATAGCTCAGGGGTTGGACTTTAGGTGCTGGAGGTCTGCGGGACCAAATAGATCCTGCTGCATCTCCTGATTGCTGTTTGCAACTCCACTTCATTCAACTCTTTGCTTTGCTCGCAGCTTTTGGTATGATGTGGGGAATAACAACTTGCTTCTCTGCCTTCAGTCATTTGAAACTTAACACAAACGACGAACTTTATGACTTCCTAGTAAAAGAGTAAGGTGGAGCAATTGAAAACGCTGGTTTTCTGATATAAGAACTTCAGTAACAGAGTCCGTTAAAAAGAGACCCACAACTCAAAGCTGACCTCATGTGGAGATAAGACCAATACCTTCCAAGTTTTGTCCAAAAATTCCTAGGTGGATGGGTGAGGCTGCATTTCTGGTTTCTAATTGCGTCTGTCAAATTTTACTTCCTGGATGACAGCTGTCTGGGGTCTTCTTTCCTCTTTTGGTCTCCTCCTATCTTCAATCTGTGCCATTGTTTTAGCTCTCGATGTACAAATCCATATCCATAGGCACACATACACGCTGCACTGTTTTCTGTGGGTGTTCAGCACACACAGGCTTACGTGATTTGTGGCTTTGGCGGCCTGATTTGGGTTTTGCCCTTGAGAAAAACTCTGGTTCTGATGTGTGTATATAGTAAATGAAGCATATTCATGGCATAATTGGCACACGGTGGATCACACCGTAACCCCAGATTGCATGGGTGCCTCACCAGGGAGCTGACTTAGGAACGGCACGTTGCACCTCGCCTCTGGTAACCTCCTGAGTCTTCCCTTCCAGGTGAGATGCATAGAGCTGGGGGTTGTCCAGGTTCCTGAGTGGGCTTTTGTTCCAAGCCAACGTAGTATGCTTACATAATAAAAACTGTGTACGACAACCTGAAATAAAAATTATTATCCTGGAGATCATCTTTGCCCGGTCTCCTCCCCCTCCCATGGGCAGCACAATATCAAAGCAAAGAGAGGCTTTGAAAGGTGTGAGAATATCCTTTTCATCCATTGAATACAAAAGTGCCCTTTGTCAGTTGGGATGGTAGATAACATATAACCTTGTCCCATTTAAGCTTAACCCAGAAAGTGACTTATGCAGAGGATAACTTCAAATGTCTAGGTCAAAACCTTAACTTGAGCTGAGATGAGTAGATAGCCTTTAGGACCAAGGAATGAATATTTGAGAGGCACAGAAACTCTCTTGCTAAGTATGCTGCAGTAGAATAAGTCATTCATACTACAGTAAAATAAGTCATTCTAGGTACCAAAGGGATTCCAGTATCCTGAAAGTAAGGAGAGCATTTTGCAGATTTTAGCTTCACAGAAACTCTGATGCAGAAAAGCTGGTGTCCTGCTAAGGCAGTTTGCATCCTGACTCTTTCTCCAGGGTTAGAGGGAACAGAGTCCTGGTTTGCCCAGGATTGGGGGGTGGGGGGGGGAGGCTCTGGAGTCACAGGACTTTTAGTCCTAACACAGGGGAAGTCCTGGGCATGCTGGGATGAGTTGCTCACCCTTCAGCGCCCTGGCAGCCTGATCAGATCAAACCAAGCACCAGAAAGACCTCAGCAAAACTTACTCTCATGGATTGATTGGTGACACCATCCTATAGCCTCTCAGGTGTTAACTCCACTGCTGCAGTCCTTCTAATAACGATTTTCTAGCCCAGGAATTGTGTTATTCCATCTTCCAAGGGCCTTCTAGTTTTCATTGTCACCTGGAAATCCACAGTCTAAAATTTGCTCCAATCCCAAAGTAAAATTACTGTTGGACTAGACAGCTTTCATTTTCCCAGTGCATTTAATTTCTGGTCACTGACTATAGATGTTCTGAGTTTCAGTGGACAAGGCCAGAGGAAAACATGTGCAGATGTCTAATTATTTGCAGGATTGATAATATTACATAGGGACTATTTTATAACCCATTATAATAACATGAGTTGGGTTTATTACATGCTAAACAACAACAAAAATCACAAGTTGGACAGTAACTAGCTTGAATAGACATTTATTTTATCCTTTTACTAGCAAAACAATTGTAATTTTGTACTCCAGAAAAACTCATTCCTACATTTTATGTCTGAGGTTGCTTTGCCAAACTGATGCTAATATTGTTATGAAGTAGATGGTAAAATGTGCTCTGGAGACTTCTGTCCTATAAGGACTTGGGAAATACAGCTAACATGAGTCTAGCACTCATACTCACTTTTGGGTACGTTTGTTAGGTACAAATAGACTGGGATGGTTAGCCGTTTCTCTTGTGCACGAGCCCATCACTGCCTCCAATTTTTCTATCTGCCCATCCTTGAAATTCTCCTCCCAAGTTATGTTTTATGATATACATTTGAAGGCAGGTAACAAACAAGCCATTGCACTTTAATAGCTAGCATTTGAAAGAAGGTCAAGCTTCCAGGCCACATACAAGGCCCAACCAGTAGGCAGAGAAGTTCCTGCAGGTCTGATCACTCTTCTGAAGGGCTTCCAACACAGAACAGCTGGCCCATCCTGTGGTCTCCCGCCATTGCTCAGAGGTACCATCGGAATGCCAGGCTTCCCTATACAGATCATGGAACCCAACCGCACTATATGGCCCATCAATGACTCTTCCCATAGACAACAGGATGCCTCCTGAAGGCACCTTCCACAGTTACAATATCACCCACATGAACTCTACCATGACCGAGAGACTGAATCCAATTCAATAGCACTTGGTACATTTCATCAAGTCCCCCTAACAGTCATGCATGGGAGAGTGTGCTTCCTTGAACAATAGCAAGAAGGAAAAAAACTCAAGGGCTCCACTAAATTATCTTGTTAATAAACCCAGCTGTGGTTAAATTCAATATTTATATAATATATATATATATATATATATGTATATGTATATATCTTAGAAGGAGCTATTAAAAACATGCCCCCAAAAACACACACACACACACACACACACACACACACACACACACACACACACACACGCACGCACCCTCTTTGGATAAAAGATATTGAGATCAAAAAGGAAAATCTAACAACATTACTACCATATTATGTTTATTGTCTTTAGCACTATTGAGACCAGAAGGTCAAGCAATTGTTTCTGCTGACAATATACACACATCTTATAACTAGAAATGAATTTAATCAACTCAGGTAACCAGCTTGTTAAAAATGTGTTATCCAAATCTATGTCATGTACAGACATTGACAGCATGGTAGAGTTCAAAGAGCTGATCTTGTAGCTTCGTTCTAAGACATGAAAGAGGCTGACCGGTTACATAAAATACAACGGTGCATAGAACACTCTGGAAACCGTGGTTGCCTGCTTCCTGTGAGCAGGTGCTCGTCTCTGAGACGGAGTATATTCTCAAAGTTAAAATAACAATCAGGATGATGAACAACTTCTCAGTAGTGGTGTGGACTTCTGCCCACATACACACCCAGTCAATTAATCGTCACACTTCCAACCAGTCCAGCAAGCACAAAGAATGCATTGAGTGAGGCAGAGATCATCACTGGGAAAGCAGGTCTACACTGGAGGCTGGAAGACGCCTCGGGGGAGATGGCTTATTGTAAGTATCCAGGCTTGAATGCCACCATTTCTACATCATCACACTCTAGGTCTGGTGGCCTCCCCATAGCCCTGAAATAACAATGGCTACAGTGGTTGTAAATATTAATAGGTTGCAAGCACTACTGTGGTATGAGTGAGAAGTCATCAACAGTGCCATCTGTGCCATTCTGGTGATTTCTCAAGAAGTGGGTTCCCTGGTCCAGATCCTTTGGTCTCTTTGGTTATTGTAGGGCTATGGATAAAAAGAAATTGTACCCTTTCAAGTAAGCTAACCCTCCTGAAAAGCCAACCCCCCAATTCATCCATATAATACACATTATGCTTAAATCCTTCCTGATATTTTGCATTCAAAATTGACTTTTTTACTTGAAATAAGTGAGGGCAAAGAATCCAGTTAAGAAGGCCTGGGAAAATATGTTTCAGGTCGATGACTCTCCCTTTTTCTTCCTCTTTCTCTCATGATGACAATTACAAATGAGCTTGGGGTGGACTGAAGTTATAAGAACTTTTTTTCATTTCTTTATTTGTTTTCATTGTTTTGTTTTCAAGTGGCAAATAAAACGAGAAAAATATGTGAATGTAGGTATTTACAGTTTTGTGATTCATCCTGAATATCTCAAGAATTGATCTGGCTCCTCTGCCATCAACCATAGAAGTTGTAAATGTCTTTTAAAGCAAGATTATTGATGGAAACATGGCACCCACATATACGCATACGTGTGTATGAGTGTGAGTGTTTGTTTACACATAACTTAGTTCTAATTAGAACACCAATAACCTCTTTAAACCTTCCAAACATATTCAGACTAGCCTCCTTCACTGACTTGGCAAAGGATTTTTAGCAGTCTTGGAATAAACACCATGATTTTTCTTGCATAACAAAATTAAATCATTGGAAATGCAACCAGCAATACTGTGGAGTGATTTAAGTATTAAAGAGCATTATATTTAAAACCTTTAACAGATATCTAATGAACCATTTAACAAAATTTCACTATTTCAACATAATATCAAATATATATTCTACACTAAAGCCTAGTGACTATAAATAAAAAACAAATTGGTTGTGAGATTCCCAACGACGAGTCTCATTCGAGTTTTCTCAACTTAGGCACCAATAATATTCTGAGCCAGATAATTCTTTGTTGCAGAGGGTTGTCCTGTGTATTGTAAAAGGGTAGCCACCCTAATCTTAACCCACTGGATGCCAGCAATGCTCTCCTTCTCCACCTCAAGCTGTGGCAACCCCAAAGGTCCCTAGTCAAAACATCCTCTAGGGGAGCAAGATCACTTGCAGTTGAGAACCAGCGGTTTAATGTAATACAAAATAGAAGACTTTTTGTTTGCTTGTTTTGTCTCAAAGTCTTTAAAGATGATGTTTATAAATAAGTTTATAAATTCATCTAACAAAGTTTATGGGTGCTATCTTTCCAAGATTATAGAGATAAGCGTGACACTGACATTTTTTTTTCTTCAAGTTGGGATATTAGAATCCGATTAAGAGAGGAAATACTGGATAAGGGCAGATCCATAATAGGACAACCCCTTGAAGGTAGGCTCAACACATTTTCATAAGGCTTAGGTTGAAAGTCTCTTCACATTTAGCAAGAAATGTGAACTGCAAATTCTAAAGGCTGGTCTTGACGGCAGACCTCATGGAACCCAAGGATAAGCTGCTGACTTCTTATCCTAACAAGTTTTAAGAGTGAAGAGGCAGAACAGGTGAGACTAAAACAGAGCAAAACAGACAAAAATACTACCTTGGCTATTCAGAGATTCTGAGGGATGGCGCATAGGGATGTGGGACTTGGGAGAAGGCTTTAGGAGAAAGCCGAGAAGATGCTTTGTCATTTTGTACCTGCTCATTAAGAATTAAGTGAAATGAAGGTGGAGGGGAAAGTAACTCACGGTCCCCTTGTGTTCTGGCCACCTCAACAACATTTTAGGAATTCAAGTCACTGCAGATGAATGCGATCTCTTTTCTGGCCCAAAGCCCAGCCATGTTCTACACAGAATTCCGTGAACAATAAAAGTTTGGTGAGACTGACAAACAGGAGAGCCTCACTAAGAACACCATGCGTTCCTATTTGAAGAGTCCTAGGCAGGAAGGGTAATATCCATTACGGCCAAGAAAGCAACTTTTTACCAAAGCCATGTGCATTGGTATTCATAGACAGGAAATCATCTTCATTACCCAAAGATATACGGGACTCTCCTTCTCATACCTTTCCTCATGAAAAACATGCCGCCAACTTTGTAGCAACTGGATGTCACCCGAGGTCATCCTCAAATTTCTTAATGGAGAAATCTTCACTAATTTTTTTGTGTGCTATGAAAATGGGAAGTAAAAAGGCTGAGCTCATAAGATCTGCCATGTTATAAGCTAGCTCTGAAGTTTGCTAAAAGTTTCAGTTAGTTTATACTGTTTCTTAGTTAAAAAACGGAACACATGGGTGTCAGGCTGGCACCACTGGACTTGTTCAGTAGCTACCAGGGACCAGGCTAGACACTGAGAACTAAGGAGAAACAGTCTTACTTATAACCAGCAGATATGTTATGGAAGTAGAGTCACTTCTGATATTCAGTTAACTAGATAATTCATAAGCAAAACATTGAGTACTTCCTAGAGAGAAATTTCACAAGTTATATGTGCTTCAAGGAGCAATGGTTTCCCCATGGCATCTGCCAAAACATCCCAAATCCTTACTACGGTCTGGGAAACCTACATCCCCTCCCTTACCTTCTCCCCCACCTACTTCTTTCAGCCATTTTGTTTTACCTGTCATTTCTCTTCTAGCTTCGAGAATTTGCCATCTCTCTGCAATGCTCCTCCTCTCCAATTTTCCACATCTGGTGCCCACTTATCACCTGATGCTCTTTCAGCTCAAATGTCACCCCCTCAGAGAAGTTTTCTCCTCTTGTCGTTCTAGCTAAAGTTTTCACCCACCCACACCCACGTTCCCTATTGCTCCCTCTCAACCTTATTACCTACTTTTATTTTCTCCTAAAAATTCTCATCGTCTGAAGTTATCTTAACATTTATTTGATCATGTGTTTGTTGCTGACCTCTGTTGGACTGTAGTTTCCAGGCAGTAAGATTCGGTCTCATTGACCATTCAGAACTGGTGTGGGTGCATATGTTCTTGGCCCTTCAAAGGAACTGAAAATCATGTCATTCAGAAAGTCAAGGCTGAAAACCAAGGATATGTGGTGTGGAGAGGAGTGAAGATCTCTTATCTTTATTGTTGTATAAAACTCATGTCTGGAGGAACAAGGAACAAATAATATAAGAGGAGGGAAGTGTTCCGGATCAAGCAATACTGGTCTTGACTGATACAGAGATAACTTTAGGATTGTCACTGTCCCTGGGGAGCCTCACCCAGAGGAAACATAAATATTCCTCAGGGTCTGATGAACTGTAAGAACAGCGTTCCATTTTCCATAGAGGAAGGGGGCAGCTGAATCCCTAGCTCCAGGACACTCTGACCCACCATCATGAGTTGTGTAACCTACATCAAGAGGTTTTTCGCCCTGCCTTAGCCCCTCAAAAATATGCTTTAACAAGTAACTTCTCCTCATTTTTATCACAAAGGACAGCTAGGCAAAACCTGGTATCACCCACGTCTGAAACGAAAGCAGCTGTGCTAAAATTGAAATACTTTAGAAATGTAGACCTTGAATGTGAAAAGGCTGGGTTTAGAGGTCCTTCATTTCATAGGAGTTATCTGCTTGCTTGCTGAGTTTTCAGGAGTGCTAATAATAAAGAAGATATAGCTATACACTGAACCTTTAGCTGGCCCTCTCCAATTCAAAAGGGCCAACAGAGAAGTTTGTTGCAACTGCAGGCAGATAGCTGAGGAATTAGAAGGCCATGTTGGCTTGTGGAAACAGACCACAACAATAGGACTTTGATAAACACTCTGAAAGAATCTTTATACTTCAAACTATATGCTCTGACAGGGTGCTCATTGCCTTTGGGCCCAGACAAACGTATCTTCCAACGAAAGGGATTCTGGGGCTTGTGGGAGAGAAAGATAGTCAGTAAAAGAGAAGTATATCAGGATGACGGTGTCGAATTGAGAGGGGAAGCACGTGGGAACAGCTGTGGGGCGCAGCGTAACACAAGCAGCTGCAGGGAGTGTAAGGGTGTCTGAGAAGCTCCAGTGTCTTCTAATCATCCACGGGAGGGAGGGAGGAAGGCAAAAACATTGCTTTCTCAGTGGGAATAAAGGCTGAGGTCCTGAAAGCTTACCTCTGTGAGGGGCTTTGGGCAAAAGATGAAGAGAAGCTAAGCAAACAGTTTGAAGATTCAAAGTTGAAGTTTCCACTGAATAATTTATTCCCCATCAACATTTCATATCCAACAACTCGGTTTTGGGCCAAATGCTTCGGCTTGGGCCATTATTCTTGCATTTAAAACTTCCTTAAAACATTTGCCCTGTTATCTGTATTTTTCAACCAAATACTTCATACCTGAACTATACTGAATTAGTCAAATCACATTAATTAGTCAAATCAAGTATGTATCAAATGACTCGAGTCCCTAAACTCTTAAGAGGGCCAACGTCATCTCTGGTTTTCTTCACAGTGTATAGTGACAATATTTATGTAGTAAGCGTGTGCTATAGAGCAACCGAGTCGATGAATACATGGATCAGTTAGTTTTAACTGCCAATCCATGTGTTTCCCAGATTTACATCTCCTTTCATTGAACGACTTTCCCTTGGAGGCTCTGGAACTACGGCCACAGATGCACACTAAAATTGAGACACGTCCATGTGGGCATCTCTGTCTTTTTCAGTAGCCTGTTTGCTGCCACGAAGAAAAGAGATTTACAGGCAACTCTCAAGAACAGAGTCAATTATGAGAGCATTTTGATGCAGTACACAAAAATGCATTTCCAAGAAGACTCTGACCTTCAAGTATGGAGGTACTTACTCCCTTACTTGGCATTAGTTACTAGTGAGAAGGTCATTGACAGCTCGACCCAAGTGATGCATCAGAAGGGGGAGTCCAATTGCTCATTTCATTAATTGCCTTAATAACCTTTCAGGACTGGAGCTTTTGGTGGGATTGTGATGAAATCTAAAGAACTTTTTTTTTCTTTTTCTTTTTTTTTTTTCAAAATGAAACTGGCTCTCAGTATGTGGTTACTCATAAAGAAAGGGAAAATTTTTAGGATAGCCATGGGTATTTTTTAAAATGGTGCCCATTAACGGTCGTAACATTGACGCATTTTTCCAGGGCTGGTTTCAGTTTTCCCACTGCAAGTGGTAATTAGGTCATTGGGCCAGTCCCGCTCTTGACTGACCATTACGGTTTCACCAGGTTTGCTTCTAAAAATAGTCTTTTGTAGAGATTGTTAGTCACTATCAGCTTTTCCCTGAGTTAATTGGGCTTTCATTTAAGGTGCCAAAAGCACCTCCCTGGAAACTTAAGGTTTCCATGTGTTCATAGAACAAGCATATGCTAATTTGCCCTACCACAGTCTTAGGTTTTCTACAGCTCTGATTTGGCTGAACCAGCAGTGGAAGATAATTCATTCTGTAATCCTTGGACACCCTTCTAGAGGCAATCACTGGCAAACACTGTTGTGTTTTCATGTAAACAGCTACCTCCCGGGACTTGGGGAAACATCTCTGTGATACTTTAGAGTAAGCCAAAGTGACTTGAGTCTCCCCAATGGCCTGCTGTCTCATCCTGGTCCCCTGTTTTGAGGGGTTACACTTCGTCACTTAAAAGTTTACAGAGCTTCCTTCTCCGGAGAGTTGTCCGTGTGTGCACAGGGAGATAAGTGGGAGGCCAGCCTGGAGTAAAGAAACTGCTATCCCAGGGAGCCTGGCCTATATACGAGATCGTAGAGTGAAGCCACTTGAGTTAAAATCACCCCAGAAGTTTTCTAGTGTGAAAGTAGGGCAGCTATCACCAACCTGTGCTGTACAAATTGATTCAGAGTCATGGTGCAGTGTGAAGATTAGGGATTTAGGTATCCCTCCTCCATTCCTAACTGCAGTTAGGTGCCTCCTGTTCCTGTATCTACCCAAATCTGGAGGAAGTTAATTACTCAGTGGGAGGGACATGAGCCAGACATCAGGAGACCTGCAGCTTAGGTATAGAGAGTTGACTCATTCCTGTCACAAAGATCCTGAAGTTCCTACTAGATACTCAGCACTGAAATGTCCTTTAACTCCACCCTCATCTATAAAATGACCCCATGTAAAGAAGGAAAGACACGTTTTTGTGAAACAGCTTTGCAAATTAAAACAGCAGCTATCAAATCGGGGTGCATAGTGTCCTAGGGGTCCCTAAGGTCATTTTAAATTGTTGGGGAAAGCAAACCTGTATTGTATGATAACATGAAGATACGATTGTCCTTTTCCACCTGTGTTGGCATTTGTTTTCATTGTCCAGAAGCGATGCTGGCACCTCACCATTCATCACGACAGTGCCAGTAAACCATATTTGTCATTGTGTTTTTCATTACCATGAATGCATAATAAAGAGGAAAAAAAAGTTTCATTTAATAAATCCTTGATGAAGTAAAAAAAAAAACAAAACTATTAATTTCATTACATCTAGAATTCTGCATATATATCTTCTTAATAATTTGTGTGATGAAATGAAAGGTAAGTGTAAAACATGTATACTGTCTACAGGGAAAAATAATAACTTTGTATAATTCTCTGAGCTGTGACTTGAACAATTCACTGTTTTTTTGTAAACACCATTTTTACTTGAAAGAAAGGCTAAAAAGTTATTATTCAGACTTGAGTATTTGGCAGACAACTTTTGAAAAATGAATGAAGCAATATCTCATAGTTTTGATGTTCATTTCCCTAATGACTAGTGGCATTGAGCATCTTTTCATTTGGAGAAATGTCTATGCAAGTCTTTAGCCCATTTTTAAATCAGGTTATTAGCTTTTGGGGTTGTTTGTTGTTGTTGTTGTTGTTTGTTTGTTTGTTTTCTATTGAGTTGTAGCAGTTCCTTATATATTTTGGAAACTAACAACTTACCAGAAATATGGTTTGCAAATATTTTCTCCCATTCTGTAGGTTGCCTTTCTGCTCTGTTGATTATTCCTTAGCTGTGTAGAAGCTACTGTGCTTTTGTCACCTGTGCTTGGTGTCATATACATGAGTTACTGCCAAGACTAATGTCACGAATGAAGCTTTCCCCTTAGGTTTTCTTCTAGGAGTTTTAAAGTTTGAGGTCTTATGTGTAAGTCTTTAATCCATTTATGAGTTAATTTCTGTGTATGGTATAAGAAAAGGGTCTAATTTCATCCCACACCTATAGGATGGCTATCATCAAAAAGAAAAGGCATCAAGCTTTGGTGAGAATATGGAGAACCTGGAACCCCTGTACACCTTTTTGGGAAATGCAAAATGGTGCAGCCACTATGGAAGTTTCTCAAAAACTTTCATTCTCACAGTATGAAAGTTTCTCAAAAAATTAAAAATAGAACAGCCATGTTATCTAGCAATCCTACCTCTGAATATCCAAAATAATTGAACTGGGGATCTCAGAGAGATATTAGCAATCCCAAGTTCACTGAAGTGCTATTCACAATAGCCAAGAGGTGGAAACAACCTAATTGTCCATTGATGGATGATTGAATAAAGAAAATGTGTAATGCACATACAATGAGATATTATTCAGTCATAAGAAAAGGAAATCCTATAACAACAGGAATGGGCCTTGAGAATATTATGCTAAGTGAAAGAAGTCACAGAGGACAAATGCATGATCTCACTATCAGAAACAGTCAAAAGCATAGAAGCAAAGAAGAGAATGGTGGTTGTTTGGAGCTAGGAAGAGGGGCAAATCGGGAGTTGTTAATCAGCACTATAAAATTCCAGGTAGGCAAGATGAGTCAGTTCTGGAGATCTGTGCACCCTTGTGCCTATAGATAACAATACCGTATCACCCTTAAAGATTTGATAAGAGTGTAGCACTAATGTTAAGTGTAATTAACATTGTTCTTACAATCAATCAAGCAAGCAAGCAAACCTGTCACATCCAGGAAAAGGACAGGCAGTATTTGGTGTCAATGATAAAATGTAAGCTCTCAAGCAAAAATTAACAGTTTGGAAAACTTGTTCCTGTCACCACGAGCATGACAATTTCCCAATATTTCAATACTGTTTGAAGTGATCGGTGATGATAGTAACAGATGTGATTGTTTAATGTAATAAAATGCATCATAGAGGTTCCACATAATTTAGTGAATCAATAATCTCCATATAATTAATGTACAATGTTACAAAATCCTGCAGGGCGACAAGTTCTATTCAATAGATTTTTAACATAACAGAGTACAAAAACTTCATTAATACTATTTCATACTCTACATTGCAACTAAACTTGAAGACACTACCTCTTCTAGAGCTCTGGTGGAGTATCAAGAAATATTCATAATCATCTGACAAGGTTATTAAATTATTCCTCTCTTTCCAGATATACAACTTTATGTGACCAGATTTTCTGCCTATAATTCAACCACAACAAAATGTAGAAAGAGAATGATTGCAGAAGCAGATGTAAGAATTCATCTGTCTTCTTCTAAGCCAGACATTAAAGGACTTTCCAAAAAAGTAAAACAATGTCATCTTCTTATTTGGGGGGTGGAGAATACAGTCATTTTCATTAAAAATGTTACTTAGTCTGATATGTAAATATTTATTATTGCTACTGTAAATACATTGATAAATATTTTAAATGTCTCAGCTTTAATTTCTAACATAATAAATCGTAATAGATATTGTCCAAGTAAACCAAAAGCTCTTCAGTCTCAATGCTTTTTAAGAGTGTAAAAGGGGTGCCGGGGCCAAAAGGTTTGAGAAACCTGACGTTAAAGTGATGCATTTCTGCTTGTTCTCTCTTTCAGGAATAGTAATGCAGAACTTAGAAGCCATTAGGGTCCCTGCCGTTCCCTGTGACATCCCAGAAGGATGGTTGTCCAGGTATGGTAGTCCTCCCTTATCCACGGTGATGCTTTGTGTGATTTCAGTTACCCATGTTCAATAGCAACTCCAAAATTTTAAATGGGAAATTTAAGAAATCAACCCTCCATATGTTGTAAATTGCGCACTGTTCTGAGTAGCATGATAAAATCTGGCACCACCCCACGCCATCCAACCCTTTGTCTAGTGTGTCCACGCTGTGTACACTACCTGCCTGTTGGTCACTTAGTAGCCATGTCAGTTATTAGGTTGACTGTCCCAGTACTGCAGTGCTTGTGTTCAAGTCACCCCTGCTGTGAGAAGGTCAAGAGTAGCCCGACGCTATATCACAATACCTACGTCAATCGCCTCACTTCATCTCATCGCATAGGCCTTGTATCATCGCACATCATCATCACAAGAAAGATGACTGCAGTACAATAACGTATTTGGAGAAAGACCACATTCACATAACTTTTATTACAGTATATGGTTACACGAGTTCTATTTTATCATTACTTATTGTTGCTAATCTCTTACTGCGCCTAATTTATAAGTTGAACTTTATCATACGTAAGCATGTATAGGAAAAAACACAGTATATATTGGTACTATATGGGGTGTCAGGAATCCACTTGGGGTCTTGGGATGTATTCTCTGTGGCTAATGAGAGCTACTATACCCGTTTTTGCCCTAGCTCACGGTTCACCAGGTTCCTCAGTGAATCAGGTTGGGCCTAGTACTAAAATAGTAGAATTATTGATAGTCAACTTGCAGGATCTTGTTGTAACTAAAGTCCTCAGTTCCCAGTAGTCTATAATCCCTTTTTCTTTCCCCATTCGGCTTCTTAGTAACAATTGCATATTGTTTTATAAAAGGCAGGGGATAGTCATTGTAATTCATCAAAAACAAAGACAGCTACGGAAGTGGTCACTTGTTTGGATTGCTTTCTTCTATTTCTGAGTAGTGCTTGGCTTTCCTTTTTGGAAGCAGCTGAATTGTCCACAAGCAATCATGTGTAAATATTAAGCATTACAGCTTCAGAATGTCCCCAAAATATTTCTATTCACAGTGTTCCTCATACAACTAGTTGAGGATTTTCACAATCTGGCTATTAGACACGAAATTGGTTTTATACCTGTTCTATCTTCTTGTGTACCATAAATAATAGGCTTAGTTGAAAAAATAAACATTAACTGAAGTGTGCCATTGTTTTGTTTAATGTGCTGCAGACCTACTAAGCGAAGACCCTACTCCTAAACTGCATTTAGTCCTTACAACACTTCCCATTCTTCTGAAATGGGCATTGTTATTTCAGTTTTATAGCTAGAAATCAGAGAATCATGCAGTGAGAAACGTACAGAACCAAGATTAAAAATGAGGTTTGTGTGACTTCAGATTGATGATCTCTACAGGTAGGTAACACAGTACAGCTAGATTAAAATAGGGAAAGAGTTGAGCTAGCAAACCACTCAGGAGATCGCTACATTGTCCCAATGAAAAGCATTATGATGAAATTTCCTTTTTCTTTTTCCTCTTGAAGAGAGATTCCAAAAAATGTCCACATATTTTCCTGATACAACCTCTCAACAAATGGTCAACAGAGTTGACAATATTAGTTTAGAAAGACTCAGTTTTGGAGTTTCCCTTTTATTACTGGTTGATCAATAACCATTGAATAATTGCTAAGCAAAAACCATTTTGTGCTAGATCAAGCGCTGTGGGTTTTGCATATACATATCAGCAATCGATGTATTTTCACTTGAAGCTAACACAGCCAATCAACTTGCATTTTCCTGACTAAAAACATCTCAATCTACATGGTTCGTGTCTTTGTTTCTTTCTTCCTCCCCAGATCCATCAACTGATGTCTGAGAAGCAAAACTCATGCTCTTGTTCTGACCTCTATTGAGAGGTGATATTTGAATAGTGGACTGCTGTTTCTCTAGAGGTACAATGTAGAATTTAGTAATTTAATAGACAGACCTAATCCTAGGCATGAAAAGGAGATTTTGATAGAATGAAAGATTCCATTTTCATTTGATAGTGTGATCTCATGTAAGTATTATAATTCCCATTTGTTGAAAATAAAAAATTTAGGGAAAATGTTTATGGAAGAAAACACACATATTTCTAAGTTTCCAAATTCGGATTTTAAGAGTTAGCAAATAATTTTTTTTATCACATTTAAGTTTCTAGTAGTTTTTGAAAAGTGATATCTTGCTCGAGCACATAAGACCTTCCTGGATTTCCCTTTATGCTCAGGATAAAGTTGCTAATCTTGCATCTTAGCCAGGAGATGACATACTCCTGCCCACAGTTACTCGACAGCCACAGGGATCCCTGAAGCCTAGCTTGTCTCTTTCACTCTAACCCTGATGGCATATTTCTAGTTTTTGAAGTATGATGCATCATTTCACACTGATCTGCTCATGCTCACCCTGTTTCCTTTTCTTGGAACGTTCTCCCTCCTCATAAAAAACAAACATATTTTTTGAGATTCACCTCAAGTGTTAGGTATTGATGTGAAGAACCAAGACTAAAACTGAGGAAGACTTTTTCTGACAAGCCTCCTGCCCCCATCCTACTCCAAGCCAAACCTGCGCACATTCCTTCCTGTGCTAGAACTGTACCTGATGCTCTTCCATCAGAGCCCTTCCAACACGGATAGGTTCACATCTGTATTTCTCCCCTAAAAAGACACAGGCCCCCTCTACTGACCTTTTCATTCTGGGTATACGAGTATGTTACAACATTAGGCACATGTTAGGCACTCAGGGAATATCTGTTGAACAAATGCATAGATTTCCTTTAGTCCAAAGACTTCCCACATCTGCTTACATTTGTGAAATACACAATAAATCAGTATTCTGACCAATTTAAGAAGGCAAAACAAACACTGAGATGGAACTTGGAAATCCTAGTCTGATCACTGTGGGAACTGATTTTTCAAGAATTGTTGATACAAATCGTATGGTTTGAGGCATGAATGTGATTCAGAAACTAAATGTTGTTATCTTGGTTTGAACTATATTTGAAACTGGGTCTATTTGTGCATTTAATAGCAACACTTATAAAAGCAGCATTGTTAAATCAACTCTACTGACACCACAAATACAAACTTCTTTGTACTTTAAATAAAATATGTAGTATTATATCTAAACCTTGTGGTATTTTATGCTTAAGAAGTTACCTAGCCCAATATCTGGGGCAAAGCAGGTACTTGGTAAATACGTCATGAATAAATTAATGAATGAATTAATGAAGGAATGGAAAGCAATTAACTCCAGTCCATTCCTCTGAGTTTAAAGATGATAAAATTGATATCTGAGTAGTTGCAGAACAATGACAAATAACCCAACATCATGGCTCCTGGATCAGTATCTACTGTGTTGTATGTATATTATGAATTTCATAATATACAATAACTTTAGATGGATAGAGCACAGGGTCTGAGGCACAGACCCTCAGTATAGGACAAGAGATATTTATCATAAAGCTCATATGGACCTTACGTTTGTGATGTGCTGTAGCTACAAAGAAGGAATGTATATTGATCACGTCCAATATTATCATAATCAGAGTCTCCCATGAGTACAGTCTCCTAGACGAGAAAGACAAAACAAGTATGTATGGTGCAATATGATATGTAAAGTGTTAGGAAAAGCCAAATGAGGAAGCAATTCCACCTGGAGATGGATGACACCGGAGCTGCCTCTTGAGGAGGAAGTAGGCATTTTCCAAGTAGACAAGATGGGAACAGCATTCCAGGCAGAAGCCATGCATGCCAGCTCATCGGACATCACTGGGATGATGCCCACATAACCAACTGCTGCAAGAACAGAACCACAACCGACCTCCATGGAGGGCAACACCTCTGCATAAATGGAGAGACAGTAGTCCCTTCTCCAGCCATTCCAGAGTGAGCTGTAGGAAAAAGCCATCTGTTTGAAGGTGATGTGTCCTTCCTGAGGCTAAAGCATTTCCTGTCGATACCCCATGGGTAGAGAAGCCCTGACCTGGGGTGATATGAGGAGAAGGTAATGCACTCTTAGTCTTGCTAATTTACTTATTGGATTTACTCTGCCTGACTCATTTTTGCAGTTTATTTTGGTAATTTTTGGGGGTTATTAATATTTTAACTCACAGAAAACATCCTTTATTCCAAGAGATAAAAGAGAGGTGTGATTTTAGTGTCAGTACATGTCTGACATCACAATTTGTGTTTCACCACAGTCTTAGATAAACCTCACACTGATATGGGTTGCTTTCTAGACTTGCACATCCAATACTAGAAATTTAAAAATTCCCAGTTGAGAAAGGTTGTATATTGAACAATGTTGTATATTGACTATAGGTAAGCAAGCTCTTGGATCCAACTTCAGTGGTGCCTTCATCCTTCATGAAATGTGGGGGCTAGTAAGTGAATTTTCTTGATGAGCCATTACTGAGAGAGGGCTCATCCCACCCAATTGTTTCCTAATAACCACAGGAAGTATGAGATCACACAGTGTAAGATACAGGTGGAGAAAGCAATAGATGAGGCTAAAAAAATTCAAAGTAGACATGAGGATGAAGGAAACAGACATTGGAGAGAGGAAAGAAAATGGCTCAGATTCCTGGAGGAAAGAGATATTTAACAAAACCTACAAGAGATTGACAAGTAGATTCCCCAGGTCTCTTATCATTGCCTTTGTCATCTTCATCACCACCATTGCTGCCATCATCATCACCATCTTCCTTTTCCCCATCACCATCACCATCACCATCATCACCGTCATCGTCATCATCATCTTCACCATCATCACCCTCACCATCATCAATAGTTTTCCAAAAAACCAGTCTAGACTTACTACTGTTAGCCCTAAAACCTATAATTATTAGACATTCTAAATCTCAATTTTCCCATCTATAAAATGAGGAAAAAACAGTGCTTAACTCAAGAGACATTTAGGAGAATTAAATATGATTACCCACATAAAGTTTTAGCACAGAATGGACTCAATAAATGCCATTGTTGTCATCACCATGAAAAAAAGTCTCTGATTACCCATCTTGTGTCATACTAGGCAATTCAAGGAGAGATTCAGACATTTTAGACCCGGCATCTTGTGATGGTCACCAAACAGACAGATGGACATGAGTAACCAACTGGACTGCACTTTCGTCACATGAAAATTGCTTTTAAATGAACAGGAAAGCTCCTAGTCTCCCAAGTAGTTCTAGAGTTTTCTACAAAATACAAATGAAAGGCATTTTTCCCCCTCTCAGTAAAAGATTATAACCCTGGTCACTTTGAGAAATTACATAAATTGTTTTTGTTTTGTCCACTCTGCCTCCCTTGGTTTTTTGTTTTGTTTTGTTTTTTACTTGAATACACTTCTTCTTGGGCAAACTCCAGCCAGACAGATATTTGCCATTCCATTATTGTTTTAAAGTGTTAGCCCCAGACACATAAGCATTGTTGGAATGCAATGGAAAAAAAATGTTTTAAATCTCAAATGGGGTAATAAACTTGAGCCAGAAGCTAATTGTCCTGAAACTTGAGCTTTTATAACATGTTACTACTGTAGTGGGACCACTCAGCACTCCTTTGGTGGGGTTGTTGTGTAATTGGTAGTAGATTACATTGCAGACATATTAAAAAAAAAAAGATGTCAAATCAGACATTTCTGCTTATTACTTAGACCTCAGCATAATTCTCAAAGCAATCAATGCATTTCATCCATTAAACTATTGATGGGGGGTATTAATTCATATAATGTTTAACTACTCACTGTGGACTTTCTCTCTGCCAACTTTCTTCCACCCAAGAAGTCCTGAAATGTTGTCACTCCTGTCAAAAGAAATGAATCATTAATAAGAACCAGCAAGGCCAGTGGCGAGCTGGAAGCTGGGCCATGATATATAAAGGCTTTATATATTTTTTTAATTCGGTGCTGAATTGTACGTGCAAAGGAGCAAACAGCCCAGTAGGGTTTTACCAAGAGTCTGAAAGAAACACAAAGAAGGGTTGATCCATCAAATCTATTTATTGAATATTTAGGGATCTGAGAATACGTTTTGTTTTTAGGTTATACATTTGGTAGATACTTCAGAGTCCATAATACCAAGGACTTACAAGTAATCCTTCAACCAGCCTCTAAAGCCACAGGAGGCCAGGAAAGTGAACACGGTCATCTGCCAAAGTCTTCACAAAATTAGGTCAAGTCCAGGTAAGACTAGGCTGATGTCCAAAGAAAATTTTGTGATAAGAATATAAGAAATAGCTCCTCTTCCAAGTTTTAATCTTTGTGTGATGTGCATTTCTACTGTATTTTTCTTTTCTTTTCTTTTCTTCTCTTTTCTTTTCTTTTCTTTTCTTTTCTTTTCTTTTTTTGAGACTCCTTGCCTTTCAGAGAACTCCATATCAACATGGGCTTACAAAACGGAAGCATTTGGCTGTTAGAAAAGAGACTTGCATGATCACAAATACACGAGCTCTGAAGTCAGATTTCAACCTAAAGTCTGGTTCTGTGACCTCCTTATGGTAAAATAATTTCACCACCCTGAGTTCTAATTTCCTTCTTTGCAAAATGAGGACAAGCATACTTACCTCATAGAGATTTGATAAAGCATCAAATGAAGGGTATCTACACATTGCCACGCAGAATTCTCGGCGCTGACATGATAATTAGTGATGGGTAAGTGACGATGACAATGGTAGAAGGAAGGAAATAAAGACCACTTGAGTGATGTGAGGTCATTTTTGTCAACTGAAGTCCCAAAGCAAATTCGAGGCCTAGGGCAGTATTAATATCCTGAAAGCTTTCAGTCCATCCTGTATATGTTTTTGTTTGGCTACCTGCTGGACACTAATTTTTTTTTTTTCAGCTGAGCCATCCTGCCACTGTTGGCAGCTCAGTGGCTGCTCAGCTCGGGCCAGGAATCGAACCACTGTTGCTCAGAGCTCAAACTCTTGAGCGAGCTCTTAACCAACTGAGCCACTCGGCTGGCCCTAGGATCCTAATTTTTAAAGATAGTGGAAGAATGAGTCTGGACAGAGTGGGAGGGGAGATGCCTTGATCCGACTTGTAGCTGAAAGCCAAACCCATTTAGAGGCCTTGGAAATAATGTTTGGAACCTGAATCTTACCCACCGATTTTCAGGCTGCCTAAAGAATTCTCTCAAAGAGGCTAGGACACTTCCTTGAATCAGGTTTCAAATAAATCTGATAGTAAAGAAAAATTCTGTGGTAAGAAAATCCTAGAATTGAACTTATTAACTTTTATGTGTTTTCTCTTAGCTTGAACACAGGCTCCTTACCCTTGTATCTGTAGCTTTCCTCCTGCCCCCCACCCCAGGTTTCTTCTATTTGTGGCATGTTTAAGATTTTAGAAAACATGTCCACCTTCTCAGCTGATCCTCACCCCAATCTTGTGAAGTCCTGATTGTTTCATCACCCATGGACAGCTTATGCTCAGGGTGGAGAGAGCTACTTGCCCGGTTACCACTTCACAAAAGCCCATAGTCAATCCCACACTATACACAGTGAGTCCAGGGGTGTTCGCGGAGGATTAGAAGTTGGTTAGAATCACATCGCTGAAGGCCACTGGTCAGCACTCTAATCCTAACCTCTCAGGGAGGTGCCTTTTTGGCTCTGAAAATGTTTCATAGGCAAGGGTCTCCTGGTTTTTTAGGCTATTCCAACCCTAAAATACTTTCAAATACACAAAATATGACTGATTTTTTAAGCAACCGTACTAATGTAACTTTAGGTGTGTGTTATCACAAGTATTCCTGATATACTGCCTTTCTAGCATGCATACGAAAATGCTTTACATGAGCCTTTATTATGTCCTGGGTTCTATTCCAAGCTCTATAGATACAGCAGTGGAGGGGGTGTGGGGGGGAAGACAAACACAAACTGCTCTTTTGAAGCTCACCTTCTAAATAGGGAGAGATGACCTATAAAGCAAGTACACTATAATATTTGTCCAATGGTGTAAAGCTTTTTAGGAGGAAACAAAGTAAGAATTGGGATTAGCGATTGCTGGAATGCTATTTTAAATAACATTGTTTGGGAAGACCTCACTGATAAGATCATTTGTGATCAGAAACTTGAAAAAAAAAATAACCCAGCAGGGTGACCTGTTAGAAGGCTATTATCTGGCTCAGAGATGGTGGTGGCTTAGGCAAGGGCTGGGCAGTGGAGGTGGCGAGAAGTGTTAGGATGTGAGTGTTTTTGGAAAATAGAGCAAATAGGATTTGCTAACAGATTAAATGTAGGGTGTGAGAAGACATAGTACTTGGCCTTGACTCTGAAAGGTAAGCATCCACCAATTAAGAGAGTAAATACACAGGAAGAAGCAGGTTTGGGAAGGAAAATCGGGTGTTCACAGTGTACAACATATGAAATTTCAAGTGTCAGTTGGACACCCAAGTAGGAGGGTCTTGTATGCAGCCAGATAATTCTGGAGTTTACAGGAGAAGTCCTGGTTGGAGATAGAAAATTGAGAGTTGTCTGTGCATGGGATGGATTTAAAGCCACCAAACTTAATGACTTCTAGGTTGTGCTAGTAGATAGAGACCAGGCTCAGAGAAGAATCGTGGGACACTCTCGCGACTAGAATTTGGGGAGATGCAAAATGCAGCCAAGTAGACTTGACGTGAAGCTGCTGCTCAAATGTGGAGGGCCTGCTTTGGCATCTGTGAGTGTGGGGACTGAGAGAGAGCAGCCAAATACCATTTGGAGTCAACTCTAAGGCAACAGAAAATAGATCAAATTGAGAAACATGCGAAGTGGGATGAAGACGCCTCTGTTGATTTCTTTATGGGGTTCTTGAAAAGACTCTGCAAGCAGGTTTACGAATGTGGAGGACAGTGTGGATGATGTACAGAATCAGATACTTAGCTTCTGATCACTCATTTTCTTTGTGCTTTTCTACTATGCCCTTCAAAAACAGTGATGTAATTCCATGTTGCCTTTATCTCAAGCTCTCTTTAAGTGATTTTTTCTTTTGCCTCAAATCTCCCAATACTGAAATAAGAATGTCAGCACAGGTTTCCATAAACTCTGTCTATTCATGCCAGGTCACGCTCATGGTGTTTGTATAAGACATGTACCTAAGCCACCACTGAATATGCAAATCAACGGCTTAAATTCAGAGACCATTGCTGCTTCATGAGTTCATGGGTCTTACCCTGAACATCAAATATGAATAGGAAAATAGTGTGGCAGTTCCTCGAAAAGTTAAACAGAGAATTTCTACATAACCCAACCATTCTACACCAAGGTAAATACATCAAATAATTGAAAATTAGTTCTCAAGCAAATATTTGTACATAAATGTTCACAGCAGCACAATTCACAATAACCAAAAGGTGGAAACAACTCAGATATCCACCAATGAATGAATGGATAAACCGAATGTAGATACAATAGAATATTATCCAACCATTAAAAGGAGTGGAGTACTGGATGACACGCAAAACAACAATAAGAACCTCAGAAATTATGTTACGAGAGAGAAGCCAGATGCAAACAACCAGAGTATATGAGTTCATTTACATGAAATATTCAGAATGGGTGAACATATCAAGACAGAACACAGTGTGGTGGCGGCCAGGGTCTGGAAAGTGACTGTTTAATGGGAATGGTTTGGGTTTTTTGTTTTTTTTGGGGGGTGATAAAACTGTTTTGGCACTTCATATGTGTGGTGGTTGCACAACACTGGATCTACTGTACACCCCTGAGTTATACATATTAAAAGTTAATTCTGTTATGTGAATTTTACCTCCATTAAAAAACATGAATGGACCGACTCTAGATCAGAATTATGTGTCCATGTACATAACACACATACGAATAAAATAAGATATATGTACATTTCTTATTCTGTGTTACTTAAACGTCCTTCCTCTTCTTCCTCACACGCCTTCCACAGAACTGCTGACAGAAACTAGAAATGCGATGGGAGTCTCACAAACATGTTCCTCAGCACAAAGCTAACTCCTCACGTGGATGCGATCATCCACCTGATTCCAGGACACTGGGCAGAACACAGTGCTTTTCAGGATGCTTTAAGATATTTTGATTTTTTAATTTTAAAGTGATTTCAGACATACAGAAACGTTTTGAAACAGTGAAAATAATTCTTGCTGATCATTCACTCAGATTGACCAAATGTAAACATTTCTATGTAAAATGTAAAAATGTAAAGGATGTTTTAGTGATGAAACAAATGGGCAAAACATACATTTATATGCATATTCACATGTGCATGCATGTATACTATCTATATGAATGAACAATATATTTTTGCATGTATGTGTATTCATACATGTCTTCATATGTGCTTGCAAGTATGTGTATGCATGCATATAGGAGTGTGATATCTATTCACATATATGTATATAAATGTGTATATAATCATAGACATGCATATATACCTCATATGCACATGTATATGTGTGTACATTTTTTTCTGTACCACTTGAAGAGACATGTTGCCCTTTCACTCATATGTACAATGTGTCACTTCATAAAACCAAAGACATTTTATTGTATTACTGGAGCACAATTATTAATATCAGGTTGTTAATATCGACAGTGTTAAAATCTAATCTATAGCTCTTTTCAACTTTTACTACTTATACTAAGAATGTACTTATTAACAAAAGTTTGAAATACATGAAATACATAGAGTTGAAATACACAAAATGGATTGGAATGAAATTGGAGACCAGAAGTTTTGAAGACCTCTTGTGTCTAGCTCATTATGTTTTTAATCACCAAGATAATATATTATGCAGCATGCCTGGAGTGCATGGAGATTGAATTCAGGAATTAATTTCATTCAATTACTTAATCCCAAATGTGGGTGCTTGTACATTATGAAACTATTAATCACTCTTTTAAGAATAGAAGGAAAGCCAACAAAAAATATCGTAAGGGTCTAAATATCTTTAAGCCTAAATGTGTGCTCTGTTTACTTTTTCTTTGATCATGAAAATCCACAGGCAGTCATAAAATTTTTACTGGAGCTATAATTATTTGAAACTTTCAGGGTGTCTTTAAAGCACTTTATAACAACCTCAAGTATCATAACTTGATATTATTTCTACTTTTCTACTTATAATGAAAACAAGAGTTGTGAGTCCTATTCATCATTTCCACATGAAAAAACAGTAGAAAAAATGGTGTGTTTATTCACCTAGAAAATGCCCAGCTGGGGTTTATTAGCCACATTTTAGTTACTCATCTTTATGACTCTCAAATATAGATAAGATAAAAATCATAAAGACCTCCCAGATGACAGGTCCAGCAAGGCCACCAGATTAGAGGGGAGCTGGGGTCTCCAGTGACTGCCTCATTGTCAACCACAGTTATTTAGGTTCAAGTTGGCAGTTCTGTGGGCTTTTTAGTAAATTAAAACCTAGCGGCAGTTCCATGCCATGGTCTATGATCTAGCTGGCATATCCTCTTCATATTGGGCTGCTGAGACTACCAGCCCTGTAAATCCATGTTACCACAAGCCCTATATAATAAGATAGATATACGTATAAGACCTAAGATACATACATACATAAATTATATATGTATGTATATGTATATATACCTAGGAAAATTTCACAAATGAGGTGATGCCTCACCTGTGAAATCTTGATGGCTGAACAGGAAGGAGTTTATCAGGGAAAAAAAGGTTGTGAAGGACTTTTACATACACATATAGACAGAGAAACCAATGTAGATATATAGATAGATGTATCTATAAGCATACAGATATGCACATAGAGATATGTGTATATATACATATTTATACATAGATATAGAAATACAATATTTAAAGGCGAGATGATAGTGGCTTGTCATGAGAAGCCCATACATACATTTAATACTTGTATTTATAATTTGCAGGTAAACTGGAGTTTAGGGAGTCAGGAAGACTTAAAGGGCCCAGAGTACAGGATAAGAGAAGTCAAGTGATGTCTGATTTCATGAATCCTCCTGGGAAACCTTGCATAGCATCTCCGTCCCTTCTCCAGTTTTCCTTCCCATCGGCCCCCACGCTCTGTCACGTGCCCTAATACACTGGCCATAGGAACAGGCGTCACACCCAGCAACAACCAGTCTATGTAATGGAAGGCATTCTTCTAATGGGCCTCGCACAAGAGAATCAGCCCTTTCTAGATGGTGACGGATGATCACTTGGCATCCCTCAGCTTCTTGTTCTCTGCTATCAGCAGTTTGCCTCCTCTGTACAGTGTCTGGTTGCAAATGAGAAGCCATGAGATAGAGAGAGAAGCCGTGGGTCAAGCAGCTGTCGTGTGCCAAGTGCTGACGTCATCCGCCACGACCCTCCCCACTCAGTCCTCTGCAGCCAGACTCCCCCACGCCAGTCACCTGCCTTCCTCTGGACTCAGAGCACTTGCCGCTCCCACTGCCTGCGACACTCCTCCCCCAGCATGGCTCTTTCCCTCCTTTTTATTATGTCTTTGTGACAGCGTCACCTTTTCGGGGAACCCTATTCAACGCTGGCCACCCTATTGCTCTGTCTAAAACTCTATCATCCACACATTTCAAATTCCCCTTCCCAGAACCCATTTTCAGCCCTCTGCACCCTACTCTGTGCCCCGGGTGGGGGGGGGAGTTGGCTTCTGTGGGTACATCCATCCTGTGATGGCTTCCAGGTGCTTTCAGCAGGCGGTGGTGGGGCGGGGGTGCACCATGAAGACAGTGTAGAGGGGCAGGAGAGAGGGGTTGTGGTATTTCTTCTCACGCCATCATAGTTTCAGTTTCTTCATCTCCAGCAGTAGCTGCCCCCTCCAGTGCTAGAGCTTCTCAGGTCCTCTGCTCCTCTAGTAAAAACTGGCTCTGGAATCCCTTGCACTGAGGGTGGGATGACTTCCTGCTGCTCCTAGCTCCTGGGAACCGCATCCTCTTTCGATTTTTACTTGTGACCTTGCCCACAGATCATTAAGGGGAGCCTTCATTAAAACCTTTTCATTTGTACCATCTGCGATGAGCTCTCTTTCTTGCCAGGACGCTGTCTGATAAAGAACTCAATAAACACTCGTTGAAAGACTGTCGAATGAACGAAAAGTCTTGGCATCCTTTGAAAACTTGATTGATTGGCTTTGGCACTGGAACTAGGATTGGAGAGACACTAAAGGGAAGAAGGGTGGAATCAGCAGCGGGAAGATAACTCTGGGATGTCTAGCCAAGCCCTGTGTGTGTGCAAGTAATGCAATAGCCACTGGTTGAGGAGTAAAGAATTCAATCCATGAGCAAGCCACTTTCTTCATGATGCCAGTGTGTCTAGTTATCTCTTTGTGCTGGTAAAATGTGGTGTTTGAAACAGGTCACAATGATCCCAGAGTGTGGTGGCGGAGTGCGAGAAGCAATCAAACCATTGCTGAATCCCCATTTGCTAAATGATTCATCTGCTTCACTTGCCCGAGCTAAGTTTGCTCATCTACAAATTTGAAATTGACACACACTCCATGGAGATGTTATAAGGATAAAGATACAACCTGCGTAAAGTGCTGACCACAGTCTGTGACATAGTATTTGTTCAAGAAATGTTAGTCTCTTCTCTCCTTTTCCTCTTGTTTCCTTTCTCCTGTTCTTCGCCTGTCTTCTTTTGCATTGAACTGCCTCAAATAAAATGGGATCAGAGAGCTTTTCTTCTCCTAAAACTTTTAAATTCCCTGATTAAAAAAAAATCTGTACAATAATACTTCTGGTCATGAAAGAGAAGGAATTTATTACTTGGTGGACATTCAGACATTCAGGTACGAGGGGAGGTTACAAGAAAAAGCAAAGGCGTCAGAGAAGAGATTGAATAGTCACTCTCCCTACAAAAAGCCTCCAAAGGTCTGTCCCTCGCGGTACAATCAACTCGCTCCGCTTGATTGCTTGGCAAGTGAAGCAATATTCCACAAGCATTCGAGTTACATACCAGTGGATCAAAACTGAGCCCATTTCAAGATATTGAACAAGAGAAACTTGGCTGCTTTTCTTTGCCATGGGGGAAAAAGACAGGGGCTTTCTTGGAAGATTATTGGGGTAAAATCATTCATTATAGCTTTAAAATTCACCACGTTAGGTGCATGTTAGGACATACAGACATAGTTATGCTCCAACATACGCCTTCCCCCTTGTTTTTTTTTGTTTGTTTGGTGGTTTACAAAGCAAAGAGCATGCTATAAAGGTAGGTTTTGCTTCCAACAAATCCAACACACCACTGGATGGGAAAACAGAACTGAATGCACTTTCGAACAAGATGCTGTATTGAGAAATAGACAAATTCCACAACCCCGCTTGCAGGTAACAGTATCCCCAGCCGCCATGGGTGTGCATGGCAGCATTGATTTTCTGGCACCTCTACATCTTTTTTGCGCTAAAAGAATAGGAACCATCTAACAAATCATAAATCCGCAATGACGGCGAATAGAGCTGATGTGATTGTAGGGACAAAACCAGCTCTGACATGAGAAGGTCAAGAGGGTGTCCGGAAATATTTCAATCACTTGCAAAACAACACAGAAGAAAACAAAACTGGAAAATGAGAAGGTCCCGGACCGCAACCTTTGCTTAGGTCCTGCAGAACTGTTCATCATGTTAACCCAATTTTCTTTAATCGTGGCCTACACTGCCTTCATGGGTCAAACACTCGTACACTCGTATTTAGAGAATGAGCACACAGTACCTTCTTCAAGATGCTAACATCCAACTTCAGGGAGAATTAATGCCTATGCAGAGTTATGGGCAGTCCCTATAACTTTTTATTGCACTCATCAATGTATGTGACTCTGTTTAACCAAACGATGAGCCACGTGGAGGCAGGAACCATGGTGGATTATCACTAAGCCTTCTGCCCCATTCATGTCTCACATATAGTAGATGTTCACTAAAAGCCTGATAAAATAATTTCTTTCCTGTCACTCCCCTTTTAATAATATTAGATAAATAATGTCTTTCCTGTCACTCCCCTTTTAATAATATTAGATAAATGGCCTGTGTACTGCTTTTTGCAGAAAACTGATCTACCATGATTGAAACAAAAACTCTGCAGGGTTTTTGTTTCTTTGCACATTTTTTGTTTGTTTGTTTGTTTGTTTGTTGTTGTTTTTCCAGTAGCAGGAATGGATTTGCTCTGCTTAACTACACTCTTGCTACTTACTCAACTTTTCACCCATGTTTAGATTTACTGAGCAACTGGCTGAATATAAGGCTCTAATCTGTGAAACTGATGTCAGAAGCATACACAGAGGGTTCCATGCAAACTTCAAATGAGTGTTCAGAACCTTCTCCAGAGGGTTTCACTCCTGTGCAAAAGCGCTGCACAGAAGGGCCTTGATAAGACTAATAAATTAATGTCTCATATTTTTGGAGATGCTTTTAAGCTGATATGTGTCCTTTACCTGAGAGAAGTCCTACCTGACGGAGGAGTTAAAAGTGTCACAGTGACACCTTGTTTATTGGCTGTACTGTTGTGATATTTACTGACTACCTGTCAACCATACATTCTTGTTAATAAAACAAATATTCTAGAAATTCAAAGATGAATTTGAAGGTATAGGCTTTATTCTAATACTTAAAGAGGTTACATTTACCCAGTGACGGATTATCAAATCTTTTGGATTTAATTTCCTAAATGTCTCTGAAGATGTCCATCTGCTTTCCTCCCCATTGCCCAGAGGCCTCGTCACCAACACTTATCACCTGGATGACCAGAGATGGGACAGGGCTCATCGCATCCTCTACTCCCGGAGCCAGAGTGACCTTTTGAAATACAGGTAGAGTAATATAATTTCACCTGGCCTCTGCTCCTGTGTCCCTCCGCCCCCAATTCATTCCATTTACTCAAAAACAGCTTGTGGCTTCCTATTCTGTTCAGCACATCAAACCGAATTCCTGACACAGTCTCCTGGGTTCTGTGTGTTTAAGCGGCCTCTCCAGCCTTCCCACTTGTAGGCTTTCTCCTTCTCTCCTATTCCGGCCTCACTGCCTAGTCAATTCCTACATGGCCTTTACATTTGTGGTTCTCAAACTTTCACATACATCAGCATCATCCCCTAGGGAGCCTGTGGGAACACAGATTTCTGGGCTCCACTCCCAAGTGATTTGCATTCACTGGATCCGGGTTGGGGACAGAGCATCTGCATTTCCAAGAAGCCCAGGTGATGCTGATACTACTCTAGGGAGCATCCTTGCAATAATTTGGCTTCAAATCTGCTCACTCATTTTCTCAGGAAAGCCTTCCCAACCTCGCTAAGATCAGTCCCCTGCTTTACACAGCCGTAGCACAGCATGTGCGTCACACACAGCTTTCGTCACCACTGCCACGCGACCTTTGGTGACCATTATTTCCGCCATTGGAAGTGCCTTCCATGATGGCATCTGTGCACCATTTTGCCATGAAATCTATAAAGAAATACTTCTAAGTGAATGAACAAACACGTAAATCCTGAAATGTCCTTATTATTTAAATTTCTAGTACTTTTGCTGGAAAAATTAGTTTGCAGTACTAATTGTGATATCTTGATAAATCATAAAATGTCTTTACTATGTTCCCTATGTCTCTGAAAAACATATTGGGTTGTCAGAAAAGTCATGACATATTTTTTCTATGTTTTTCGTTGCAAAAATGTGTCATGACTCTTTCGACAACCCACTAGTAGCCATTACTAAAACATACACATGCATAGCATTCCAGAAAAAAAATGGTGCCTTGATAAAGAAGAAAAGGAAACTGAGGTTTCCATATATATATATATATATGTATACACACACACACACACACACACACACACATACACACACACACATGAATATGTTTAGGGGACAAGTCATATGGATTGACACACAATTTGACATGTAGCTTTGTTGACAAATGAAGCCATTGGGATGGAAATTTCATTTATTTTAATAGACAGGTGTCAAGATTGCTCTGAAACAGGTGCTGGTGTGTTTTACGCATAAACACATACACTTGTGCCTTATGCCTCCCCACTATATCTAGTGTACAATTTATACAGCCTGCTGTAGAATAAAAATTATCTACTCTAGACAATAAAAGCAAGGGTTCTTTAGGAGAAAGTTATGTAAGATTAGTAGTAAAACTGTGCTCATTACACCACAAATACAGAGGGTGCCAAAAAAACATATACACATTTTAAGAAGGGAAGAAAACTGCATTAAAATTGTAATACTCGATATATACCGATAACAAAAGAGGACTACAAGTCATGTGTATACATACTTTTGGCATCCCTGGTATTTGGCATCTATTATGTGTTTTTTTGTTTCTTTTAAATACATGAGTGACATATACGATATCTAAGGCACATTCCAATCCTCAAGCAGTTTACAGTGGTGACACTTTAAAATTCAACTACAAAAAAGTTAATATGTAATAGATAGAAAATGAAGTTTTCTATATATAAACGAGTGAGTAATCACTTCCTATAAAAGAATGAGAAAAGAATGTTTCATGGAAGAATAAAGTTTAATTAGGAATTTGGATGTTAACTCGAAATTTGAAGGGTGGAAGTAGGGTGAAGGAATGGGACAGCTGTTCCAAAAAATAAAATTAATATCCTGCCTTCAAACCTAAAAACCCACATGCACTGTGACAGACTGAGAGATACACTTCTCTGGTTTTAAAGGATAAGCTTGCAGGGTTCATTCATGACCATGGCACAGCCCAGCCTGGCCTGACTTACACAGGGTGAGGCATGGGAGTGCAGAGCCTGGCGCCTGAGCCAGCACCTCCCTTCACAGGGCTGGGACCTACACTACCCAGCAGTGTCTTGAGGTCCATCCATGTTTTTTCCAGCCATATTCCCCCTGACAGCCAGTCAGCCACCTCAGCCAACAAAGTTACCCCTTCTTTAACTTTTCCATCAAAGCATGAGTAGCGCATTGCATTTAACCCTCCATCGCGTGCAACTGATCTCACAGATTCATTGCACACAAATCTTCAAATATCTAACAGTTCAGTATGGTGACTCATCGCTTGCATATCTTCCCCCTCTACCATAACTTATTGCCAGTCATGTATGTCACTTAGTACAGTAAAGATATATTTCATAGCGGCATCTTTGTGTGCAATGAATCTGTGAGATCAACTGTGCCCGACGGAGGGTTAAATAAGGTTCTCTTTATTGTAGGGGGGTCTTCTGGTGAGTATTCATATCAGACCAAATTATTTTAAATATTGGGTCAATACTGGGAAGCCCCTGTACAAACACTTTCCCCAAAACTCGTTGTTACCCATCTCTGAGGTCTATTTATTTGCTCGTTTTGCAAAGCATCATGAAGTGTTCCTCTGCCTGGGTGGCAGATGCTGTCCCCGTCCTGCTCATATCCCTGTGCCCTTATTATTCCAGCGCTCACTGCCAACTTCCAGCTGCCAAATACTGCGTGTTTTTTTTTTCTCCTCATGGGCTTTCTCTTGCAGCTGGATCATGTTTTGCCACCCAACGGGTAGGAGTAATTGACCCTAATTATCATAAAGAAATAATGTTACAAAATGCAGCCAAAAGTATGCGTAGAACTTAGAGAATTCACTGACTGCCTCTTGATGCTTCCGTGCCTGGTGAAAAGACTAAATGTGTGATTGCAGCATTTGGAGCAACTACCGCCTCACAAGGGCATAGCAACAAGATCCTGGCTTCAGGGACGAAGGTCTGAGCACTCTACTGGGCAGGCAACCAGCATAAATGCAAGGCGAGGATGAGAAATATTAGAATGTGTGGAAAGTAAATACCAACTGCCACCTTAAGACCAATTGAAGCCTACTGTAGCTTACCCCACGAGCCCTCCTGTTGTATTTTATTTATTAGATTACATCTGGCCACCAGCTTGAAGAGTCAACACAGGACAGAATGAAATTAACGTCGGTACTGGGGATCTGAGTGGTTCAAGGGTTGGACTGTAGGAGACTACTTCGGTGCCCACCGACATCTCACTGCCCTTCCCACTTCAGTGCAACTGCCAGCTCCTGCATCTCTTTACCTGAGTGCTCTCTACGGCTTCTGGGGGCACTTTGCTGCCAGCATGGGGAACTGGAGTTGCTGGAGTATTAAAAATCCCTGCATATTTTAGAGTTCACATATAACTGAGATCATACAGTACTTGTGTTTCTCTGACTTATCTCACTTAGCATAATGTCCTCAAGGTCCACCCATGTTGTTGCAAATGGCAGGATGTCTGTAAGTGTATGAAATCACTGATATATGGAAACACAAAAATCCAATCTCATAAAAACAGAGAGTAAAATGGTGGTTACCGGGGGATGGTGGGTGGGGGGCTAGAACAGGTGTTTAAGGGTCCAAACTTGCAATGAGTAGTAAATAAGCCTTACAGAGCTAATGCACAGTACAGACAACAATATTGCATTATAATCATTAAGCTTCCTAAGAGACTAGAACTTAATTCCAACCACTAAAAGGAAATGATAATCATGTGCTATTTATCACAAAAATGGCAATCAAATTACAATATATAAATATGTCGAATTAACATGTTGCACACCTTAGATTTATATATCAAATCTATTTCAAGTAAAAAAATAAACAAACAAACAAAAAACAAACTGGAAATCGTCCTCCATCAATATAATTGATTTGATTTTGCTTCTAATTTCCCCAGTGATCTCACTCTTTTTGTGGGGCAACTCTAAGTCATGTGCTTTGCACTGATGTGCAGCTCCCCAGTGGGACTGGACTCCATTCATCCACAGTTGTAACTGGCTTGGTATTATAACACACTCTTTACTGGCTGCCTTCCCTTCCCCATCTCCCTGCCTCACTCTCCTATGGGCGTTTTCTGTCATCCCCAAATAAAATACTTTCACTCAAATCCTTGACTTAGGTTTTGCCCAAACTAAGGCAGTCTGGTACTTGTCATCTGGTCATACCATTGGCTGTTGCCCAGGAAATGGAGTAGAACTTGACTTCAGGTCAACAAGCCCTCCCAGAAAATATGGACAGGAAGACAGAAGGCTCATAATTTCACTGGCAGGAATTCCCTTCTCTCCTCTATTTCAAGGCCACCTGTGAAGAGGGCTGTAATGCTGCAGCAGTCCATCCCTTGCTGCTCCTGGCGTATCACTTGGATCCTTACGAGAAGCAGCAGATTGTAAAAAGGAGTCATGTAACTATCATGAATTGCATCACAGTGCATGTGGCAGTGAGACTGAAACCATGATTATTTTTCTTTCTTAGCTTTTTTTTTTCCCCTCCCAGTTGTTGACTAGTCAACTGTCAAAATCTCACAACACAGTCGTGTGACATCCCCTGCCTATATGTTCACCCTTATGGTACTTTAAACAACAATATGTATCCGTATGGGAATTTGACCCACTAATTGTATCAACGGACACAGCTAACCTCATATGCTTGATATTCAGCCACACATTTCAGATCTCGGATCTTGTCATGAGCATTACCTGCTAAGGGTGTCCGCCTGACCCAAGCTGGACCAGTTCTACTCTTTCCCCCCATAAATTCTGAGTTGGGACTAACAAAAACTGATCATTGAAACAGGAAGTTCCGCTGGGCAATGGGAATGGGAAGTCCGCCTAAGAAGACCCTAGTTCATTCCATGCACAGTCAAGAAAAGAAAGCGAAATCCTAAAAAGCTGGGAACAAGAAGCACGAAGCCCACCTATAAGAGAAAGAAGAGCCCAACAGCTAGAGATTCAGAGAAAGTAATCTTGTTTTTCACTGCTTCTTAGTGCTACTTCCAGCCTTTCATGTGGTCTCGTTGTATTTCTTTCCCTGGGATCTGTAGGTAGCCTCTACCTTAGAAAAATGTTTTCCCCTTGGCCTTATTTTAACTTGAGGGGGTTTATTGTTATTTGAAGCCCCGAGAACCTTGGTTCACATAAATGCACTCGACTCTGACCTCGGGTGTCATGGGGACCATCGGCTTCTTGGTTTTGAAGGTATCCGATTCAGTACTTGGCACATAGTAGATCCGTAATAAGTATTGGTCAGAAGAAAAATGAATAAAAAATATTAATAAACTTCAGTGGAAGCACCGACGAGCATGTATGCTTTTCACAGTGTGAAAAGCCTTTCCACCAATGGAAAGCGGCTGACCAGTGTCCATCCGCCCATGGATAGGGCTGGACTGCTCACGCCTCAGGTTTATTTTAATCAGTAATTGCCCACTCATTTAATCCATTTGAAAAACAGCCTTAACCGCCGCTCAAATGATCGGTGTGTGTTTCTCCAGGATATGTAGTGGGGTATTAATTCACCTTGAAACATTTAGGCGTCCTTATCACTGTCAGATGTGTCTCAGCGGAGGAGAGGGAAGGAGTAGAGTTTAGAATGGCTAATCCAGACCAATGAGGTCTCAATCTTTGGCAAATCCGATGCTTCATCAAACCCAACGGGAAGAGCTGAGTGTTGCGGGCTGTTGTTTCTTGAGATGTGCATTAAGGAAAGCCTAAATTTAGCAAACGCTGAAGTCCCCCTTGTAATGTTTTATGATTGTTATAGTATTTGGTAATTTCTGTTCCCCTCTGGCTGTGATGTGAGAGCCCACCCCCGCCCCCACCACCACTTCCCGCCCCCCATGACAGCAATCTCTAGTTGTAAAATGGTAAGACCGTCAGCCAGCAATAATTTGCAATCCAAACAGACTTGACGCTCCCTGACATTTATTGAAACCTCAGACCCCGTGCACTGGTTTCAGTTTTCCTCCCTTTGCTCTGTTTTTACAGACAGACAAGTGCTTAGATTTAGGTTTAATAATGAGGAGAAATTTCTTCTTGGCCCACGCTTGCTTGTGTTGGCTGCAGCGGGGCTTGCAACAGACGGGTGGTTGGAGTTAATTACACTAAATGGTGAGAGCATTATGTGACCCCACTGGTTCAGCCCCAGAGGCTGTGTGTGTGCCTCCTCGCAGACAGGCAGATGGAATGTCTCATGGGCAGGGCACAGGGCAGAAGCCATGGAGAAGGAGTGCCCCGCTCAAGACCAGGCCCCTTAACAAAGCATGGATCTCCGGGCCCTTTTCTAAGTATAAGCCAGTGAAGTTCAAAGAAACACAGGGTGACAGCGGGGATGAGAAAAACGCACTTTCTCCATGGAATTGCTTTCAAAAGGAGCAAGTCCTCTTCACGAATGGTACACCACATGCTGGTTTTGTTTTTGTGTTGTTTTGTTTTAGAAAAGAACAATACGAAGGCTTCACCAAAATTTGATTCTGATGAGCCAAAGGGAAACATCTGTCTCATATGTTATCATAAGACACCTGGTGACATATCATAATTATATTCAAAAGCCAGTGATGCCTGCATATTAGATAGCTCAGTGCATAATACTTAGTGTCTGCAAATGGTCTTATCGCTGCTATTTCTAATGATGATAGTGACAGTGATAGCAGTACACTCAAGTTCTCATCCTGGGAATAACTTGGCATTCATAATTCTCACAAAGAAGAAAATACCTAATACACTTAGGTATAGTGGAGACTCATCGACAATAGTTTGTGAAGCCACCACCACAAGGCCTCAGGTGTACTAAAAGATAGCAAGGCCAGAGAGTGACAACATCAGGTAGTTGACTTAATACTTACAAGAAGATTTGTGTTCCAGGGACTTATGCTTTTCTGTTGCATGTCACTTCTCTAGGCAGTCACAGCTTACTTGATCTGTCTGGAAATATTGATTTCATAAAACAGCATTTACAATACCATGCTTTTAAAAGCCTGCTAGAGTAACTGCTTCAAGTTGCGCTGTCAAATAATTTCTGGTCTGTATCACCCACCGGGATAGCGAAGGAGGGAAGAGATGAGTGGGTGGCATTCCCGAAGACATTCCCCGCTCTAATCTAACAGGAAGTGGTCCAGACAGCTCTTCATCCTTACTCTATACTTTTCTGCACCTATGGTGGCTATCATTTTTCCCCTTTCTGTCCATGGTCAAAAATGACCAAGTGTAAAGAGAAGTGATATGACGATACTCCAGTGTACCAAGGGCTTCTGGGTAATGTTATCAGTTGGGAAATAATGGACTAGGATTGGGTTTTAATTTGGGGAGGGGTGCCAACTCCATCCCGTTCAAAGGAGTGTGCTTTGCTTTGCTCAGGGATCACACTGCACCACCCTGGTCCTACCCAGCTCACATACACTTGCTTGCCACGGCACCATGTGAGGAAGCATGCCCAGTGAGCACATGTCATCTCCCCATGGATAAGCTACTCAGAGCATGGGGACTCTCTCTCACTGACGCAGCAAGTGATCAGCGTGATGTCCACATCAGGAATGAGACAGGTACAGAAAGTTCCCCAGGGTGCTTCAGCCTCGTTAAATGATTACCACAGTTCGTAAAAGGGGTTTGCTTTGCAAGATGTGTATACAAAACAAGTGGACAATGCCTATTTTCCCCAGTAAAAAATAATTAAGAGTGATAGGCTATGCTATTAAAGTACAGAAACAATGAGATTTAAGAGTTTAAATATTGTTTTATCACTGTCAACTATATGGAAATAAGGAGCAAACATAAGCATAAGCTATACTTAATGAAAGAGTGGACATATTTTTTAAATGAAGAAATGGCATTTATTAGAGCAACTGCTTTCAGAACTAAAATGATGGTAGCTGTGTTACAGACTCTTGCAATGGAGTCTGCGAGACAGAATCAAGGTATCAGGGAAATTCAGGACTGAACTACACATACAAAGCAAGGTTAGGCAACAAGAAGACAAAGGTAAATAAAAATAAATGCTATTTTAAGCCCAAGGACAAGGATTTCCGGCAAAAATGGGAGATGACTTCTTTCCTTGGTACGTAATGATTTCCTAGTCATCTATCCATATATGAGACTGGGAAATAACAGTGGAACGAGGGTCAGACAATCTTCTCAAAGACTCAATACTAAGTCTGAATATGCAAATTTTTGTTAATGTGGTTCCCTTCAGTTGTTTGTGGGCCTGTTGTTTATTTCCAAAAAAAATGACAGCAGAGAGAGTCCCCGTAGAGGAAGTATGTGAGAAAGACTCTTAGGAGTGAAACCTCTCAGAGAACGTGAGTGTGGCTAGAGCCTACTGCTCTGGATTAAGGGCTTGGCAGAGCCGG
>NW_017731500.1:2522568-2523723 GCF_001890085.2 Hipposideros armiger | reverse complement strand
CTGTCTCTTCCCAGCCAAAGCTTCCTTAACCATGTTATCATAGAAATCTTCTTTAGCGTAACTCGCTCATCTTGTCCCCCATTGGGAAAAGCCTTATGTGAGCCTCAATTATCTATAAAACCAAGTTTTATAGTCCTTGCATAATAAAGCATCAATCCAGTTTCATGCCTTGCCTTTGACACTTCAGGGTGATACCTGTTCTTCAAATAGTTTTGCTCCTTCTTGCAACTATTCTTTTTCCTGTGATTTCTCTTCCCCTTGGATGAGCCCTCTCCCTATTTTTACCTCGAAAAATCCTCTTCATAATTTAAGGCCTTCACTCCCTGCTCAATTACTCATGACTTACTCCTTTGTATTATTTACAGGGGAGAGCTAAGATTATGAATGTAGAGGGGACTGCCATGGGAAATAAAAATGGAGACTAAAAAAGGGCTTGGAACAGAATGTTAGAAATTAATTCTACTTAGGGGATAGGAGGGAATCGGTGTAAGGGACAACAAAGAGAACTGGCAAAACTAGGAGGAGGATGAAGGCAGCACTGCACCATAAATTAACATATAGGTAAGTCATCGCGTCTTCTATTGAAGTGCACTGAATGAACGCATCCCAAGACACTTCACTGAAAATATTTTAATATTAGTGCTTCAAGCTGTTTCACCTTGTTTACTGCTGTGAGTAACAATGGGAATAAGAAGTCTATTAATCTAACGAATATCTGAGTAATTAGTTAGCGATTACCATGTGCCAGTCACGGTACAGTCATCTTGGTAGCTGACAATTCTTCTTAGTAATCTGTTATTCTGGAAATAACCCTTGAAGATGGGCTTTTCCTCCAATGCCTCAAGTGATACTAACAATGGGAACATTTTACCACAGGGCTGACTCATGCTGAAGAATCCACTGACAGGCCTGTCCTGTGGGAAAGTGGGGAACACGAGCTGAGTAAATGACCCAGGAGATGATCATCTTGATATGTCAATCTCTGGGTTGGAGATATGCCAGGGTAGAATTAGAGATGATACATGTACAAATACGTGTGCGATGTCCTCCGTATTGTTTGTAGAATATGATAAGATAGCATCGTCTAGTTAACTGGGAAAAATCCCAACTCCATGGCTTTTGAAGATGAAATGCTTAAGGAAATGAAACAGGGCT
>NW_017731500.1:2520266-2521453 GCF_001890085.2 Hipposideros armiger | reverse complement strand
AGTGTGTTCACATATTAAAATATGCCAAATAGTTGATTCTTCATTTCTTAATAGATGCATGAGGTCATTCAACTTCCCTTTGCAGAAAAAAAAAATAAGATTAAGAAAAAATATTAAAAATCAACCTTTTCAGAGCAGTGGAAAACACCCATAAGGCAAGCAAGAACCTGAGATGTATTTATTCATAAGAAACGACGACTATGCTGTGAAAAGAAATACAAAAAACAAAAAACAATGAGCTTGTGGGCTTCTTGCCGAGGGGATTTCTCTGTCCCCAAGTTCCAGAAGTAAAATTCTACTGGCCAGAAGTGGTAAACTTGCTTTTGGGAGGGTGGTGAAGCAAGTAGAAATTTAATAAGGAGATTTTGGAAGCAAGAGAACCTATATAGAAAGGCTGATACAATTCGCTCTCTAGCTGACTGCTAAACTGCATATGCACGTGGGAGACCCCACAGAATGTGGCAAAAATCAAAAGTCTAGAGAGACTTGTAAACCTGTTACACCTTTGAATGTGCTCCTCTACCTCCCGCACACAGCTTGGGTGGCAGATGGTGGAAGCCGTAGAGGCTGAGGAGTCTGAATAAGGCCTTAGCACAAAATATTGACTGACTACTGAAGTACAGCCATGGGGCTACTTCTAGAGAACTATGCATAAAAAGTAAATCCAAGCAGCATAAACTTCAGCAGTTACACAGCACAAAGAAGACAGACTTTTCAGTTTGTATCTATGCACGTTGCTAGCCTACTAACACATAAAAATTATAATTCTAAGAGGAAAAAAATGGGGGACAGATTCTTTATAATGCATTGCCTAAAATGCCTACTTTTAGAGCAAAAATTACTAAACCCACATCCTTGGCAAGGTTTAGAATTAAAGACTATACATGTACAAATACATGTGCAATGTGCTCCATATTGTTTGTAGAATATGATAAGATAGCATCGTCTAGATCACAGGGAAAATCCCAACTCCACAGCTTTTGAAGATGAAATGCTTAAGGAAATGAAACAGAAGGAAAGGGAACTTTTGGGCACCGATGGTGGGAGTGGAAGTTGGTGCAGCCACTGTGGAGAGCAGTATGGAGGATCCACAAAAAATTAAAGACAGAGCTATCATATGATCCCAAAATCCCAGCTCTGGTTATACATCCAAAAGAAATGAAATTGCTATCTCAAAAAAGATATCT
>NW_017731500.1:2503969-2519052 GCF_001890085.2 Hipposideros armiger | reverse complement strand
GAGGAGGAAACTTAGACCTAATGGCCCAGATGTTGGATTTAGTAGACTTCAAAGCAGCTATTATAAATATGCTTAAAGAATTAAAAGAAAATATACTAAGAACGAATAAACAAGTAGGGACTCTCAATAGAGCAATGAAAACTTTTAAAAAGAAAAAGATAAAAATAACTGTAATTTAAATATTAATTAGATAGGCTATCCAGTATATTAGAAATAGCATAAGGAAGAGTCTGTGAACTTGGAGAACAGACCAACAGGAATTATTAAGTCTAAGGAAGAGAGACAAAAACACTTGAAGAAAACTGTGCAGACCTTAGAAATCTGTGGGACAAGGTCAAGTACTCCAACATACTGGTATTTGTAATTAGGAGTGGCAGAAGGAGAGGAGTGAAAAGGGAGGGAAAAAAATGTAAAGAAGTAATTACTGAGAAATCTTCCCAAATTTGGTTAAACTATTGTCCTTTATATGTAAGAAGGTTGACAAACCCAACCAGCAAAACATAAAAGAAACCACACAAAAAATACATCATAATCAAACTGCTAAGAGATTAAAAAAAGAAAGTCTTAAGAACAAGAGGAAAACAGCATGTTACATATGGGAGAAAATAGTAGGATCAATCAGTGACTTTTTAGCAGGAAGAATAAACTGTAGAAAACATTGGAATCACACGAGAGTTGAAAGACAAAATGACAAATGTATAACAGAAGTGTAGACCAATAATTCCATATTTATTGAAACTATTCTTAAAAAATGAAGGTAAAATAAAGAAATGTCAAATAAAAACTGAAAAAATTTGTTGCTAGCAGTTCTGTTCCACAAAACATACTAAAGAAAATTCCTCAGATTGAAGAGAAATAATACCAGATCATATTCCAAGTCCATAAAAAATGGTAAATATATGTGTAAATATAAAATATTGGTATACACATACACTAATCTTTGCTTCTCTTAATTTCTTTAAAAGACATATGACTGTATAAAGCAAAAATTAAACAGAGCAAACATTCTGTTGTTGGGTTTACAATGTTTATGGATATACTATAATATATATAGGAAAACAATAGCATACAGTTTGGTTGGGTGAGCTATTCTAATTCAGATTTCCCATGCTGTATTGGAAGTACTTCAGTATTAACTTGAAACATGTTGGCATAAGTCAAAAGATACATACCGCGCTCCATAAAGCAGCCATTGAAATAATAAATAACATGAAGAAATATCCATGAAAACATAATAGATGAATTAAAATGGTAAGAGGCTGTATACTGTATGATTTCATTTACATGAAATTCAAAAAAAGGCAAAACAGTAGTGACAGGACACAAATGAGTCGTTCCCTAGGGTCAGTGTTGGTGGCAGAGATTGACTATGAAAGGACATGAGGGAAATGTTGGGTGTGGACAGAAGTGGTGACACTAGCAGTGACGTAAGTAGTGGCAATAGCCATGACAGCAAACATAACAGTGAGAAAATTATTATAAAAGAACCACAGACCAACATATAAATAGCCCTCTATTCCTTAGTCCTTTGCCCATTGTCTCCGCCATTTGATTTTAGACTTGGGAACCTATCCACTCCCATAGCTTTTCTCACAAAACAAATGGAAGGGGTCATTCCAGTTGGCATCTCCATACAGCTCTCCATGCCACCTCCTGCACTGCACAGAAATCTGTCCTAATGTTAGTAAGCCAGCTCCCTGGATGTGGACCTTCTAACCTTTGGGTACAGCAAGGAGGTCAAGAGAAGGAAATGCTAATCCGGCCACATTGCTGCTGAATCCTTAAGATTCTCACCGGAAACGCTGATTCAATATGTTCCACTGTGGGCTTGTTCCGTTTTGTTGGATTTTACTTTGTTTTTGACTAGAACAATGCTGTTTTTGGTTTGGGCACTGTATTGCCTGGGGAAGAAAGGGAAGTGTCTGTTATTGCTTGCTAAACATCTCCCATGTAACCAGCCAAACCACAGGAGCTAATCTCAAACCGGGGAGCAGACTTCTCAAGGAAGGTGTCCTGTGGCTTTCATTCCTTTCAAACATGGCCTCCCGAGTCTCCATGCCTTCACACGTGACCTTTCTGTGTGTACTTCAATATGTGAGGCATATTTTTGCATTTGGTGCTTTTGCAATCTAGGTGTTTTTTACTTGAGTTTTCTTTAAAAGCAGAAATAACCACCAGTGTCAATGCTTCCATCTATAGGGCCAAGTAGATTGGGGTCGGATCACACATTTTCAAGGTCTGTTTTATAAGTGGTTTTGCCTCTTCTACTGTGTTACCTCTGCTTAACTCATTCTAAAAGTAGTATCCTCTCATATATTTATTCATTCTTTCGATAAACCTTTAAAGATACTTTCTAGAGACCACTTTTAAGGCATGAAGGAAATAAAGGTGTGATTGTTATCCTTAAACAGCCTACAATCCAACATAAATTCTATCTGTGAGAGTACCAGGAGCAAATAGAACATTTCAAAGGCATAACGGAGAAGAGTTTAATGGAGATACTATTTACGAAGGACTGATAGAAACCCAAAGGGTGTGATAAGGGCCCCACAGCTAGTAAGATAAAAGATTCATCACCGCTGCTGAGACCCGAAGGAACAAGAATTGTACATACAACTACAAGAAGAGAGTGATGCAACAGGAGCTAGGGCCTCAGGGTGAGAAATACATACACTGAAAACTTGTGTGCAGCAGAAGGGGAGCTGGCAAATTAACTGTCTCCCTTGCATCCTACTCTCCCATCTCCTGCCGGTGCCTCCCATTGGTCAAACCCAAGTGGAAGCAAGGGGCAAGGGAGCTTGGTTGATGGAGTCTGTATAACTGAACCTCGTAAGACGAAGTGAGGGACAAGGGAAACGTACAGGGACTCTGGAGGGACACACAGAAAACATCCAGAATACAGACATGTCTGACAATGACAACTCATCAATAAATTTGATCTAGAAAAGGATTGCAACGGTGAGCTTTATATTTATATAACTCCATTAATTGATCTGTCTACGCATGACACGTTCTTTTATTAGTAGACAAAAGATACCAAGGCACGACCATGGATCTACAAAATCAGAGATACTAAGAAGGCTCATTGGATTGGATTGTTTTAGAATAATCAGTTCCATATAACATGACACATTCAGTTGTTCTTTTTTTCAAGCTCTATCCACACTTCAATTTTAATTTTACCAGATGCATAGTAAATACATATGGAAAGAGTATGGAAAGAGAAAGGAGGGAGAGGTAAAAAGGAGGTCACAATGAGACAGGGAGAAAAGAAAGAAGAGAGAAGCAGAAGGCAAGAAGCAATGACAAGGAACTACTTTGTGTGGCTGTGGATCATGTGTAACAACCCTAACCATCTCAGATGTCATTTTCCACTGAGAAATCTAAAGTTCTGGCAAATCCTTCTCCCTCCTTTACTTCCTCTGCCTTCTTCTCCTGTTGCTGTTACTCTGAGTTCTCTCCTTCCTTTTTCTCTGTTTGCTCGATACAGTATCATCAAACCACATGTTCCGAATATCATCTTGGTGTTTATCATTTTCACAGCTCTGTATTAGATTGAACTTTATCTTTTCCCCATGATGAAGAGCCATCTAGCCAAGAAATGATTGGGCATCTCCACTTGGATGTCAAACATATACCTCAGTTCAATTTGTTTAAAATCAGATCTGTCATCTTTATCGTCAAACCTTCACCGTTTACCCAACTCAGAAACAAAGCATCATGGCTAAAGAGCCTTTCGCCCTCATCTCCACACTTATCTCCAAACCCATCAGGTGTCAGTCCCCTTGAGTTCCTACAGGTTCCTTGACCCCGAGCTCCCCCCTGCCTCCCAGCATTTGTAAACACTGTTCACAATTTCTCTGCCCTTTCCATCCCTCCTGACTCTTCCCCAACGGCCACTTTACCAGACCAACGCCAACTCAAACTTCTGGGCCTCATCCTAAACCTCCCATGACCTTTCAAGTCTGATTTGAGTGACCCTATTCTACGATCTTAATTTAGCATGTTAAAGCCCTCTTACTATAACATTTTCACACTACATTATAATGACCTTGTTCCACGTATGTCTCAATAATAGATTAAATTTCCAGGAGGAATAGGCTTATATTTGTTTTGCTCTCACTGGCATCCCTACCTCCTGGCATTGCATCTGGGTCAGCATTGGCCTTCAAGAAATCTCCCTTCAAAAAGAGATTTTTAAAAATTTAGTTATTGTATCCATATTAAGACTCCTAATTTTAATGTGCAAAAGGTTGTCCTAATTTGTCTTTATACAAAATAATTTCTAAGTGCCTTTCTAGGTGGAAATCAAGCTCTACTTTAGAGAATGCTAGACTAATGTTTAGCATATTAGGTTAAACTGAATCAGACACACGTTTCTTTGAACCCTGTAAGCCTCAGAGATAAACGTCCACCTGATACAGTTCTGCTTATCAGAGTACACACTTTGCAGATACTATGCTGATTCCCAGGTACATCATCCAAGCAAAGGTCAGACAATATCAGTCTCTATTTTAGGAGCAGTGTCTGATCTGAAAATGTGATGAGGAGGCTGCTGAAAGGATGTTATTCTGATCGTAGGGAGTGCACCTAAATGTGGTTGGAAGGCACCTCTGTGGCCCCCTCTCATTTGAACACTGGTGTATCCAGAGATGCAAAGACAATCACAAATTCCTGCTGACCACCCCAAGAACCAAACCCATCTGAGCTAAACACATTCAGAAATTGGACTGCAGCAGTATCGGGCACCAAGACTAATGAGCTCACTCTGAAAAATCTCCTGAGGAATAAAGCACAGCTGAACCATGCCCTGTATTAACAAGCTGGAACTTGGGTTAAATTTGACTATTGATTCATTCTTTGGCATCCTCACCTGTAAGAATCTTTGCCTCTCGTTCACCTTAGCGGAAGCCGCAAACATTGTCTGATCTTGCTGACACCTGGGATGCACTCCGAATGATGAATGCAGAAGGGGTTGGAAACGTAAGAAAGTCACAATATCCTGGATCTGAAACCAGCTCAAAGAATAGCCATGAACCAACGTGGAGAAGTGGTGTGCACAGCACCAGCCAGCAGTCCAAACATCTAACATCTACAGCTATCCCTAAAGAATTGAAAACGGCCTGCTCAAGCGATGAGGGGATAAAAAGGAGATCTAGTCCTGAGTATGAACTAAAGGCATTTTCTTAGGTTATTTAGGGGGTGGGATGGAGGAAGAAGATGGCTTCGGTCCCTCCTATAGTTACCTTATTTCAGTGTCTTAATGAGTCATTGAATAAATTAGTCTGTATCTACTGGGGGAAAGTACAGTAGGAAGCGCTATTTTACAGCAAAGTATTAAATATTCCCTCAGTCTCTTGACCTCAGTCTTTGGTCATTCTTTGTTGATATCCAGTCAAAATCCAGGTAGAGGCAATTGATACTTAACAGCAATAACACAAGGCAGTGGTCCCCAACCCCTGCTTACTCACAGGCCATCAGGATCACCCTGAGGGACTCCCCACGGAACTCATTCGTAAACCCCTGCCCCCAGAGCACCAGATTCAGGGTGCCTGGAGCGAGGGTCAGAAACCTCAGTGTAAACGCTCCCCTGGAAACCCAATGTAAGAGGCATGTTTGCCTTCCAAATTCTAGACTCCATATGCCTCTGTATCAAATCAGGTAAAACATAAAAATAAAAAACCGACTTGCTGTTCCATATTTCTTTAGATCTTACAGAAGTACCCTCTTACAGTTGTTATTAGCATACGTTAATTATATGCATTACTGCTTATATGTATCTGCATATGTATTTGCATGCATAATATATCTGTACAGAGACAGATGATCTGTATGTATCTGCCCACCTCATTATTCAATACCATGTAATTTCTTCTATGAGAAGTTCTTCAGTGGTTTAGTGCCACAAAGCAGTCTCTCTCTCCTGGAGAGCTATCTGATGTGTAACTGGTGCATGCTACAGAATGCTTCTCTGCTTTGCTTTATCTGACAAGCTGATGAAATTTAGCTCAGGAGCAAACATTTCTTTATTTGGGGGATGACTATATTTCCCATTGCGTCTCAGTAACTGGCTTTCTAATTTGATGACTCTATTGTATAGATGCTTTGAATCATACACCTTTTACATCTTCTTTGGAAATAGATGTGGCACCAATTACCAATGCAGAAAATGTGGGTAGAGATGAATCAGCCAGCGTGAGACAAATGCTGGGACCAAGAGGCATTTCGGTCACTGGCATGCCAGACCCCGTGATTTGCAACTTTCAGAGTTATCTTGAAACTAGTAAATAATGGAATGTTTCAGTAGGTCCTCTGCCTTCCAGGGCCACACTTTCCCTTAATTAATAAACGGCAAAAATCTGAGATCCCATTCTCTTTGACCTCAGTGTGTTCGGGGCCTTTGAAAGAGTGGCACAAGCTCCCTAAAAAGTGTTCGTTTGTCCTGATGGCTGCTTTTCACCTTTGACTGCAGACGTCTGTGCTGGTCTTCCTTCCCAGCCAGGAGCCATCTTAGCACCGACAGTCACTCTGGCTGCTTTCCCCATACTTCTGCTTTCTAAAGCACAGATAACACAAAGCTCTCCTACACGACAGGAAATGAATAAAGCTTCAATCTCCCATAAGACAATCGCAGTGCCCAAAAAGGGGGAAATGTGCAAGTATTTCTCATAGGAAGTCTTCTCCTGAACCCCTCTTTCACCTGCCCGGCTGGCCATGAAACTACGATAGTCCACTCACCTGGCCAGCACCAAAGTTGTCTCTGATGGGGACCTCCCCTCCCCCAATCCTAAGCCTCTACCTGAAACCACCAAATGACAGTCATATCACGTAAAATGTAAATTGTTCCAACAAAAGCTCCCTTTTCTGTTATTAATCAAAACCATTCATATCAGAGTTATTATAAAAGCGTCTACCTTTTATTCAGTGACTCAGTGAGTGGATACTTGTTCATCTCGGGCAAAGGAGCGTCTGCTGCCTGGCACCTTTGAGGGAAGACTTTTCCTTCATGCAAGATTCCGAGTCACATTTGGAGTCTTACAATGGGGATCAATTGCTAACTCCAAATGTCATTTGTTAACTGCTTATAGTTATTGTATATGCATGTCTGAGGGCTTAAAGATGAAGGTGCAGAGGTGTGAGTAGGGATAACTTGGGAGAGCTCTTTTCATAAAGTTCGAGAGGAAGTTTAAAAATATAAGAGCGCTGCCCTGAAGCCTATCTATGGAGTAACACATGGGGGGTGGGGGGAGGCAAGGAGTGGGGTCCTCCTACTTTAAGACGGAGCACAAGGTGTGAGTTGTGTCCTGGGAGACTCAGGGATTACAGATAAATGGCAGTGGGGTAGCCTACACAGAGCCTTGGGCTTCCAGACGGGCTTGGGCAGCAGTTATTATCCTTGTGTTGGAGAAGCTGACAGACCAGAAATATCAGCGTTACTGGCAGGTAGTTTCTCTGAGGCAGCTGTTGAACTTTAAACCACTTTCAGGGAAAAGCGTAGAAGCATCTGTGGGCACGGGTGCCATGCTGATGGGTTGAGCTGGGATGCAGCTTAGCAAGTCCCAGATGCCTGGGCGGCACAGGGTCTGGGTCAGAAAGAGAGACCTGACTTGAAACAGCTAAGATGATTCCAGCCTAGAAGCCAGTGAGCTCATCCCCTAAGGATCCCTGGGAAGAATAAAAGAGAATTTACTGGATGTTTGGACAGTCTTGCAAGGGACCACAGGTCACCTAGTCTGTGAAAGGGCAGACATCATTTTTATGTCAATGTGACCCTATTCCTAGCCTTAGGCTGGTGTGATCGGAGGCAATACCGATTCCACAGTGTGGACTGACTCTGGCAAAGTCATCGCTATTGTTTTTTTTTTTTTTAGGTAGTTGGAGATAGGGCAGCAGGAGCTGGTAAATGTTAAGTATAGTCAAACCGAGTTGAAAAGTTATGTCTTAAGCGTGTCAGTTATGAACTTGTAACCACCCTGGAAGGAATTCTCTAGGAATCTGTTACAGGATTCTTCTCTTAGCTCTGGCTTTCCAACAGCTTTACTGTTGATTTGGACTAAATAAACGTATTGCGTGCTCCACAGTAGCAAATTATCTAATTTGCCAATGACACAAATGTGGAAGGGGCATTCAACACCATAATCGACCCCAAGATTTGATGCAAGCTCACCGAACTCAGAATGATGAATGAAAACTTTAAAGAGGAAATCACGTGGGGATAAATCCAAAGTAGTCTTTTGCATCACTGAATTACACAATCATGATATGATGGAAAGAGCACTGTGGAGGGAGCCTAGTTTCTGGCCTCACTTTGTCATCAAGTTAGGTTGAGACAAATTAGACCGTGGGTGATAATGAGAAGCCATTATCTGTAATACGACTAGTCTTTGAATAGATCATCTCTTGAACCCCTTAAGACTCTAAATTATGAATGTGAAGCTTGTCTGGCTTTGTTTATTGGAGGGAAAAGCACACGGTTTGGATTAAACCAATGTCAGTGTCTACTAAGGTGTAATATTTAGAAGCTGCATAAATGGGAACAACCGACTTCAATTCTCTGAGCCTTGGTTTCGTCGTCTGTAGGATGGAAATAATTATTTTTCAGAGTTTAAGGAAGTATAAAATCAGATAATGCAGATGAAGCCCCAGGAGGGAGCTTGACACATAGTATAAAATACATAATAAATGTAAATTCATTCTCTTGTCTTGTTTTCCTACTTCCTAGTCTTGAAAGAAAGAAAGAAAGAAAGAAAGAAAGAAAGAAAGAAAGAAAGAAAGAAAGAAAGAAAGGGAAATAAGGAAAGAAGGAAGGAAGGAAGGAAGGAAGGAAGGAAGGAAGGAAGGAAGGAAGGAAGGAAGGGTTTAGGGAGAATTTTCATTGCTCAGAAATGTAAGTGAGCCAATAATATAATATTCACTGCCCCCAATCCTAACATTATTTATTGTTTGCAGCTCATAAGAAGACTTCTCTGCTGATTTGCATATCCAAGAGTGATGTCTCCAAATCAGGTGATCATATTTTAAGGAGAACCTTACCAAATTAAAGCTTATTAAAAGGAAAATCCTATGGAGAGAAGGCAGAGATGTGGGAAGCTGTAATATACACTGAAGAATCATGGAAGAAAAATAGAGTGTACATGGGAGACCTGTAGATTGCAGAGGAAGGCTGACAAGTTTATAGAGTTATTTTTGTACTTAGTAATCCATGACATCGAATAGGGAGCAGTCTGGTATTGTGCTCCCTGTGAGAGCCAAACCAGAGCCCAGTGATATCTGATGGGGGGGTGAGGGGGAGCAGATTTCAACTCAATATAAAATAAATATTGCATCAACCAGATGGGTCTAATATTGGAAGGACTGCCTCGTGATCCAGTGACTTCCCTATCACGATCAGCTGCAAGAAAATATAGAAGACCTGTACGCAACATGGTGGAAAAGAATCTTGTGCTGGGATAGAGGTCCAACTCCATGATATTCAGACTTCCTTGTAACTCTGAAACTCTGTAGTTCCAAGAAGGAAGTGGGTTGACAAGGATCACATTCTGAAAACCAGTTTCATCAGAGCTGCTGTGTTGTGACCTGACATCCAAAGGCGGTTTCCACAAACAATAAGACAGCCTTCTTCTCAGCACAAGAATTTCCCCGGAGGAATTCTCTGGTGTTGGCACCTTTTGAAATCGTGCTTTGGCAACATCTGTGGGCCTGCAGCACACATATCCAGACCCCATCTGGTCTGTTTCCTCCTCATCACCCTAACACTTCCCCTTTAGCCAACACACACTACATGGCTTTATTAATTAGTTCGAGTTACTGTGTATTTATCCAGATTTCCAGCTCCTTGATCTCACTCTCATCCCTCGCTGTACAGGGCGAAGTGCTTGCCCAGTGTGGGCACAATTACTTAAATATAGTTTTTGGCTCTGGCTTCAACCACAGACATTGGGTTATTTTTTATTGTCGTGTCTTTGAGAATGACAGAGGAATGTGGAGAGGGCTGAGAAACCCGGGCAGTAAAACACTTTTTTTTTTTTGAGATCTCTGTTTCTCTTAGCACAGCTAGAGATGTAAGCATTTGGGGAACCTTCAAGTTTGTGGCCTGGGCCGTGCTAGCTTTCCTCTTCGCAGAGATTGGCTTCTCTTTGCTGTCACTGCACACCTTGGGGCTTCCTATAATAGGAACTATTCAGAGGTGCCCTATTTTTAGGAAACTTGGTGTGTTTCAGAGGGGACCTAATAAGCTCTACTTCCTGATATCCATACCCTCTGTACTGCTCTCCCCTTTAGTGTGGGCTGGGCCTACTGACTTGTTTCTAAAGAACAGAATATGGCAGAAGTGATGTGATGTCATTCCTGCGATGATGCTGCATAAGTAGGCGGTCTCTCTCTTTCTTGGTGATTCTGATGAAGCGAGCTGCCAGTCCACATGGCACAGAACTGAAGCCGGACCCCATCCAAGAAGCCAGGAAGGAACCGAGGCCCTCCATCCAACAGCCAAGGAAGAACTGAGTCCTGCCGATAAACTCTGAGCTTGGAAGTGGATGTGTCCCCCGTTCAGCTCTGAGATGAGGCCCCAGCCCCAGGTGACACTGTGCAGCCCATGAACTATCCTAAAGCACAGAATCCCCACCAGACATGCCTGGGTGCCTGACCCACAGGGAATAAGTGTGTAGTTCGAAATGGCTAAGTTTTAGAGTACGAAGCTATGCAGAAATAGATAAATAATACATTTTCTGTAGTAGATAAAAACCCAAGCCTAGAATACAAATAATTTAGGTGGACATTACATTGCTACAGAATTAACTTTAAGATTCATTTTAACCTCATTGCCTTTTAAGAAACTCCATATTTTGTATCTTTGACCATGAGAAGTAGAGAAATTTAGTTAAAAGACAAAATTCATTATGTATTAAACATTAACCAGAAGGTACAATTGGGCATCTTTATAACGTTCATGTGTTATCAGTCAGAATTTCACCAGAAAGACAGAACAAATAGGAAGTGTATATTAAGGGACTTAATTGCAAGGAATCTGCTACATGACAATGGTGGCTGGCGGGGGCAAGTGTGAAATCTGCAGGGTGGGCGGCAGGAAGGACAGGCTGGAGCCCAGGTGCAAACTCAAGCTGCCATTCACAGGTAGAATTGTCTGTTCTGGACACTCTACTGATTGAATCAGGCCCACCCAGATTATCTACAATAACCTCTCTTACTTCAAGTCAGCTGCTATGAACTTTCGTCACACCTACAAAATATCTTCACAGACACACCTAGATCAGTGTGTGGCTGGATAACTGGAGACCACGTGACACTGACCATCACATCATGCAAGCCAAAGTTGACATAAACTGACCACCCATCCCTTCAATGTAAAGAAAATAAGGAAATGTGATTTATAAAAACGTGAAATGTTCATAACATTCTAGCAACTCTTTCCCGTGAAAATGAAAGCAGATGTTTTGTTTTAATCTTAGTGCAGAAACATATACTTGAAAAGTGAACATAAGCCAGCTCTACACTTAAGTTTAAAATGTGGTTTTTCTCCCCAAATGTTATTTTATTATATTCGGGACTATGTGAGCCATATTTGAATTGTTAACTCCAATTATATAGAACTATTCAAATATTTAACTTGATACTTAATTATTTTCTAAATTTTCAATTGCTTACATGGCGGAAAATCTTAAATGTTATATGCATATTTTTATATAATTATTTCATTGATAAAAGGGGGGGAATGTAGTTTAAAAAACTGTCAAATTGTCAAAAACAGTAACCAAATTTCCTTTGACTTGTGTACTAAGTTCTAAAACTTGTTTAGTATCTAGCAATTGAGCGACCTTAGTAAAGTAGTAGAATAAAGATTCTTTCCCATTTTCTAGTCACTACTACCATGAATAAGAAGTGACTGGGACAATAACTATAAACTGTGGGTAAATTATATTGCCACCAAAATTGAAGGTCATTTTATATATTCATTCATTTAGCAACTATGTTAAATGCCAGGCAGGGGTCCTGGCCCTGGAAATAGAATGACCTTCCCTCTATCTTAAGCTGACAATAAACAAACAAGATTTGAATGAACACGATAACCATGATGACAGAGATAATCAGAAGGTTGCATTTCTACCAAGTGAAGTAAACCTGATTGGCCGGGGTCCTTGTTCTCAAAAGGATACACTTTCACATAGCCCCGTCTGGACAAATTATATCAGGCATTGACACTCCGTGTGGGAGTAGAAGCTCCAAAAATAGTGGCTACAAAACTCAGAGGTGAAACTTGAAACATCAGGAATGAAGTGCAGCGAAAACGGTAAATATGTGGGTAAATACAGAAAGCTCCTCTTTTATTTAAAAATATATTAGTCAAAAGCAGCATCTGCCTGCTGCTTCTGAGGTGGCTACTTCTGAGCTGTGCGCACTTTCTGTCCCCGCAGACGCAGCCTTGGAGGACTGGCAACTATGTTACACCGAGTACAATGAGCAGCTGGACACACATTCAGATACACTGGCATTGGGGGCACTCTGAGATACTTTTGTTATGAAAGAGGCCTTGGTTCATTTTAGAATTTATAAAGACCTTATCAAGAGGGAGAAACATTGCACTGAGTTTCACAGGGTGGTGTGTGGCTTCCCCATTGTGTAGGATGTGGGTGGATTAAACCCATACTTCCCTCCTTCTTTATTTTCTACCTCAAATATATGATGTATTGCTCCAGCATGGCCTACTAATTGTGGCCTGCCTGCAGATCCTTTAAGGTTTGAGGTTTGAGGTGGAAATCATTTTTGTTCACTTTAAGTAACATACAGATATAAATAAATATAAGTCAGTGAAACAAACTATTTTCTGATAGCAGCAGAAAATCGGAAACAAATCAGAAAACATCCATTTTCTTATAATAAAGGTTGAGGCCTACAGCAATGTCCATTTCTCAGTGACCCACAAGCATGCATTCATCTATGTAACAGGTTCCCTCCATCCCCTCCTTGGAAAGGGAGGGCACCTAAACCAAGAACATTAACATTTTAAAGAGACTACAAAGAAAAAACAGGAGCAAGTGGAGACGTGAAGACAAGATGTTGGATGTGGTCAGTGTCTTGGACCCTTGGCCCAGTCTATCCCGAGTGTCTGTGACGGCTGACAGAACGGAGGAGAAAGCAACCCATTTCCAAGACTCTCAAACACTCTCTGTCAGTTCTTTGCTGGCTATCAGCCATCTTGGTCGTCTTTGTACCATCTAGTAGTTACATTTTCCTATCAGTAGAAATTAAATAGCCACCTAAAATCTCTCAGGTTAAAAGTATAAAAGCCAATGCAACCCAGCTAGGCTGAGAGCACATTTCCTCTCCTATTTGGTGGCTGTCAGCTCGTGAACAGGATCCTGGAACTTGTCCTTGAAAACCAGTGGAATGAGAATTACTGTGCTGATGGCAATGTTCACACAGCTCCCCCATTTCTCCCAACGTTCCACTTTCCCCACCCCATGGACTTGAACAGAAAATCACCTTATCTTTTCCTCAAATGCCTTGTGATTAAGTTGGAGTTGTTATGGTACCGTTTCTCTTTTGTTCTATCACCAGATCTTTTAAAAAGCAAACGGGAGAAGCCTTCAAAATTGTTTTTCAGAATATGTTAATATTTCATAATCATGCGTCCTTGATTGCAAAGCCTCAGGTAACCAGAAACCAGCTATTACACGTGGAACCACTCAATTAAGGGCGCACACACACACACACACACACACACACACACACACACACAAAGCTACTGTGAAGATTTTTTTTTTTAAGGTAAAAACAGCAAAACCAATTTTGGCCTATGAGATGTGATCAGCACAAATCATTGTCACTTTCCTACTCCGATCTCACTGGTAATGATGCAAAGTCACACTCCTTTCTCTCTTCAAGGGCACTTTCTCCATTCCAGCCATGATCTACCCTCTCCTGTAATGCTAGGGACCTTCTGCCATTATTTTTCCCTCTCTACATCTTGTTTGTTCAGCCTTTTGTTTTTACTTGATTCCTTCTTCAAAAGTTAGAGCCGTGACCAGCGCTCCATCCACGTAAGAAAAGGGAATCTTAGCTGACCCTGGGTCCCTTTGACTCAGATCTCTTTCTTTTGTCTTTTCTTTCCTAAGAATAGGTGACACTCTCCCTGCTTCTTTGGCTCCCAGTCCCTCTATAGTTTTGTTATTTGTAAAATCGCTAGATATTTCAAGCCTCCAGGAAAATGCAGAGAGTGATATATGCTTGTGTACTTACTTTCCACCAGCTTTGCCACATATTAAACTTTTTCCATTTTCTTTTTTTAGTCTTTACAAAAAGAGAGGGTATCATAGGTACAGTTAAGGTTCCTGGTTGCTCCCTCCTTTTTGGGGGGTATCTCATCCAGCTCTTGCTTTCAGAAAGTTTAACGACTAGGAATGCTCACCTACCTGTCCTCTTTTTTGGAAGTTCCTCAGGAGATGAGACGTTAAACTACCATAGATCAGTTGCTCTGTGGTACAGTGAAGGTCAAACCCTTCCCGTGGGTGTGCAAACTCCTATAACCGTTTGCAGTTATATGTACAGAGGGTGCCCAAAAAAATGAAGAAAGGAAAACTGTACTAAAATTGTAATACTCAATATATACCGATAACAAGAGATGGATACAAGTCATGTTTGACTTCTGCAATGACAAGAGGTGTTCAAAGTGGTTCCTATCAGCGTCCAGACACTTCTGATTACAGCGCACTATTGCTTGAGCAACATTGACCCAAGTGTCTACTTGTATACATATTTTTGGCACCCCCGGTATGCATGTGCATTTATGATGTACATACTTGATATTTCATATGTCCTTCCTGACTCCATAGTTCCCAGGCTCGGGGATGGCACTCAGAAATGGGTTTTGTGAACCATATGGTGTTGCTCCTGGACTTCACTAGATGCCCGCTGTAGCGCTGAGGCTCTTTGTGGTGTTTTATTAATAGTCCTAGGAAGCTAAGACACCATCCTTAAAAAGATTTATCTCCTGTCTATGCCTAAAAATTCCGCCATTACAGAGGCAGGTACTGTGGACTCCAGATTTGATATCTTTAAGGAGTTAT
>NW_017731500.1:2464542-2501779 GCF_001890085.2 Hipposideros armiger | reverse complement strand
GTGTGGGGACAAAGCCCCCTGATCATTTCTGACAAACGCTTGAATCTTCCTGAAATGTAGGAAACAGCAGTCCATGTAAAATCTATAAATAGTTGTGTAACTCAAAAGTTTCTTTTCAGACGAGAAAAAAAAATTAAAACACCCTCTGGAGAAAACATGATCTTTTCTCCATGTTTTAGTTGTCAGTTTTGACAAGAATGATACAAGCTAATTAAATTTTTGTTAATTTATTTTGTCTGATTCAGTGACTGCCTGTCACACAAATCCCTCAATAAGTAAGATTTCTCTCTGCTATAAACTTTCTACTCTTTCTCTGAAATGCCATTAGGTAAACGCACGAAAAGTGGACCTGTTTTACTCAAATAAACACTAAAAGCACTTAAACTCAATCCGCCCTCAATACTTCAACTCCTGATGTCTGTTTTGGAGAGGACCTGACTCTTTCCAGCTTATAAATCTCCAATTGGGACCATAACCCTTTAAAAAATAAAAGCCTCTATGCAGATATAATACAAAGATGAAGTTAAGAAATTGATGGTAGAGGAACAGGACGACATTGCATTCCAGTTTGCCTTGAAAGTCCCAAGAACTATTGTCTCACATCATTTCTCTTTGAATTAAAATTTGAGACTGACACTGTGTAATCGCATCAATCCTAGTTACCTAGCATGACTGAAGTCTTTGATTTTTTATTTTGATTTTTGTCAAGAGTGATATAAAGTCCCATCATCATACAAGAACAGAGCTTGACGTTTGAATCAATATCTTCCACAGGTATGGTTATCAGATCGATCTTTCTTTTCTGTGTCCTTTTCATAGAAAGTTCAGTTCTTCCTTATCAGTTGAGATTTAGCCCAAACATCACCTCCATTGCAAATCCTACCCTGCCTGCCTTCACTCTGCCCCTACTGTCATGGCCACCCCAGATGAACATATCCTACTTGGTTTTTTCTCATCCCACATGGCAATTTCTTGTTTGCATGTCTGTTACATGACTATATTCCCTTGTAAACATGTCCTCCAATCACTCACTCAGAGGATAAGGAGAAAAAAGGAAGGGACAAAAAGTAGAGCAAAGACAGGAGAGGGGTGAGAAACAAGAGGGAAGAAAGGAAAAGGGCCTATTTTATAAGTGAGCTACTGGTCTACCCTTTAGACAAGAGTAAATCCTGCTCTGATATTTCCTTGGTGCCCTGGGGCTCATACATTACTTTGTCTGTACTTATTATCATTATACAGAAGATGTATATTTCATCAGTGTATAGTCACTAGGCCCTATTCAGGTTTGATCATATTCAGAATCAACATTTAGCATCTCAACAAAGCTTTATTGGGTTTGGTTGTTGTTGCTGTTATCTTATACATCCATATCAGAAAATTATTCATCTCGCATTATGTTAAGATGACCATATTGCAATAATAACTAACCCATGGATCCCTTGTTTATCCCAAGCACTTTCCTATATAAAGCCTCCTAATCCTCAAAACGACCATGGGGGATGGGTACTGTTATCATCTCCATTTTAGACATGGGGAAACGGAGGCAAAAAGAGGCAAAATTAATCACCCATGGTCACACAGTCAGGAGGTGGCCGAGACCAGACTAAAGCCCCACAGAGGCCAAGCTCTGAACAGCACAGTGATCGCTCACTTGTCTGTTAGAAGTAGCTTCCCTATAGTCAACCAGTAAGCATTTTATTGGTTGGCATTTGATAAATCAGCTTTGTGTCACATTTATGGCTATGATTTAAATTAAAATAGGATGTCAATAAACCATGCCTCAAGCTCTCCTTTCCTGCACTCTCACAGTGGATAAACTCTTCTGTTGCCTTGTCATTCTCTGTGGACATTTGTACCTCTTCTCTAGACTCTAAGCTTCATAGGGATTTATTCATTATCACATCTTTCACAGCCGTGTTTGCTGAATACAGTGAAATTGTTTAAGATACTGTGAAAACATTCTCTTCTTCCCACTGCCCATCATAAACAGGATTACAAATTCATGTATGTATGAATTAATAATTAATAATTCTATTGACTCCCGTGCTCAGGCATATAATATTAACTTTAATTTTTATCATTATTATAAACCTCTTTTAATTCTATACAGAAGTGAAAACTTTGAGAGGGGCGTTCTTGGCCTTTGGAAATGCCTTTAGAAAAATTAGGTTGAGAATTTATTTTTTTGTTAATTAAAGTTTATTGGGGTGACAATTGTTGGTAAAGTTACATAGGATTCAGGTGTACAATTCTGTAATCCATCATCTATATATCACATTGTGTGTTCACCACCCAGGGTCAGTTCTTCTATCACCATATATTTGATCCCCTTTACCCTCATCTACCACCCTCCTCCCCCCTTACTCTCTGGTAACCACTAAACTGTTGTCTGTGTCTATGAGTTTTTGTTTCTTTGTTTTTGTCCTGTTCCTTTGTTGCTTTCCATTTCATATCGGTAAGCAGGGGCTGTGATGCTTAGACAATCAACTGAATTCTTCAGACACATTTAAGAATTTTCTTCGTTTGGGATTAGTCATCTTATACGATCCTCAGATTCAAAGAACCTTTTAATACCAGTACAGAGTTTTGTTATGCTGTCTTGCCTAATGTGGTCACTTCTGCATAAAGGCATCTGCATGTTTTAATTCTTCTTGGCAGCCAAACACTCAAGTACGTGACTTTACACTCATAGACGCTCTGGCACATTAGCTGTTCCCTCTCCCCCCACACCCCACTGCTTTTCTCCCTTCTCTGTGACTGCAATTCACTCACAGAATGTACTGCACTCTCCCTCAACTGAAACAGAACATCCAGCGGCAAGAAATTACAGGGCGGTCCATGACCAGCGAGATGGTGTCACAGATTTGCTGAGTCATCTTGTGATATCAATTGACTACTTATGTTCTAGGAAGCTGAATCTCAATGGGTCCTGCTGGCATATTTCCGGTGGAACGCACGACTGCTCGGTGATACTCCCTTTAACTGAGTTCCTTTTCTTTTACATCACTTTAAGCCTGGAGTTGTTAATGGATATCCCTCCATCCTAGAGTTATTTCCAAGAGTTTTACATGAGAAAAAGAGCTGCTGTGTACATAACCATCGGATCAGCATACCCAGCTTTCCAAATCATATTTGGGTTACTGTATAACTGCACTGACCAAAAACAGCACCAGGAAAGAGAATGTTTGGCATGTGACAGTGGGAAGTGAGTGTATGGCAGAATGCCAGCCCTCCATTGCCACTCGGTACTTGGGAGGATGGGGTATCCACACCTCTCCTGAAAGGGCATAGTGTGCTCCCCTCTTCTAAAGAGGGTCAGGCCCATTACTGTATGACCTTAAACTTCCAGAGAAACATGGATGTTAATAGCTTTCCCTCTAACCAAGCTCTTCTTCGGCAGCAGACAGTACAGAGGGGAAGGAGGTGGCTCAGGCCGGGAGCTCTGAAATACGAGGAGGCTCCATGGAGGGTTTAGAACTGAGGTCTCGCTGATTGGAGTCACTGGGTTATCCAAATTCGGGAAAATTAATATTACATTACACTTATAATCTCCATTTCCTCTCCAAGAGTGTACCCCAGCTCTTACTAAAATTAACCAGGGAGAAGTTAATATCCATTCCAGGCCAGAAAGGCCAGTGCTTTCGCATGTCTTAGCCTAAGGCTCTTAACATGGTGGCTTCGCCCAACTGGGCAGTGATTTCTGCCCTCTGATGGAAAAGAAAACAAATGGCCTCGTCTCCTTGGAGAGGAGGCAGGGATGAGCCAAACCTGAGTCCTCAGTCTGGGGACATAATGGCTCAGGTCCCAGGTTCACAGTCTCCTAATCACCCCCCACTCACCCCCAACCGAATGGCTTTCAATGTTCAGTAAATTAGCCTGCAACGTGATTAGTCACTTCATAAGTGGCCTTTTTGGGGGAAATTTGCCAGGACAACTGTTGAGTGATGTCTCAATTTATGGCCCAAGGGGGACGAGGCATCTCTGGTAAGGCCATTAAGTGGAGAAAGACGAGTGTAAATGTACCGTTTTCTCTTTTCGGTGGTAACTTTAAAATGTTTTAAAATAGTTTGGCCCCACCATCCTGGTATTACTGCTGCCCATGGCGGAAGACTTGGGGGCTCCAGAGGCAGAGAGGGAAACACTTAAATGCAGCTCTTCGGATTTCTGCATTTTTACTGCATAAGATACATTTTTTCCCCCCTCTCTTGCACGGAAAAAAAACCATTTTGCTCTAAAAACTTGGATTCTCCAGTAAGGGCTGTTAAAGGCTTAATAAAGGTTTAATAAAATTCCTAAAGTGACTAATAGGAGTGAATGCGTGTACAGGGCACAAGGCAGAGCCCGTGAGGACAGCTGATGAAGCAACGTGTCCTTGGTCCTCACCTATCTGTTTGCTGCAGGCAGGGACCTGAGGTCTACAGGGCATTCCAGGGCACAGGCCGCAGAGGTCTGGCGACCTTTCGGGCAAGAAGGCGTTGTCAAGAAAACCTGACGTGCTCATGTTTTAACCCCTTTCTCTTCGCGTGGCCTCATTAGCCCTTCACCAGGAGGATGGAAATGAGAAGTGAGCCACAGGGCCCCGAGGTGGGAACTAAAAATAGTCCCGGCCTGCTCACTCCACAATATCCTAAAGGTTATGGATTCTGTCACAGGCAAACACAAACTCCTCATTTCCTCGCAGGGTAGGAAATAGAACGCAATTTGCCAAAGTATTCTCAGATTAACTGGAGGAGAGCGCGGGCTTCCTCGGACACCGCCCCGTCTAGACGTGAAATCCCAAAGCCGTTCCTCTTGCTTTTCCTCCCTGCCTTAAGGAGCAAATAAATCACCTACTCCCTGTGGAAGCAGCTGTCACCTTGGGGATGGAGGGCTTGGCCGATGGACTGGCAGGCGCTCCCAGCAGGAGTGGGCGGAGCCTCCCCTTCTTCTCCCCTGTCTGTCAAGCTGGCTTCACTTCTCTGGATGGAAGCCCACCAGGCCTGCTGATGTGTTCCGCCACCTGTGACAGGGTGAGGTTCGGAGTAGTGGATCTAAAGGGCTGCGTGTGGGCAATAGGAACATGAAGCATTGTAGTTCCTATTTAATAACAATAATAGTATTATTATATACTATTTTATTTTTAGAAACATATCAAGTACCCCCCCTCCCCATTTTTTAGTATGGTCCTAATGAGAGGATGGGGATGAGTCTCTTTTGAGGGAAATTGGAGAACAATGTATGTTAATTATAAGACCCACCGTGATGGGGCAGGGCGGCTTCGTGCGGGTGACTCAGGCCCCTACATGTGTGCTGTGATTTAAATAAGGGATAAAAAGTACCTGCTGTCTTGCCTAGTTAAAAAATAGCCACTTTATTTTGTCGTGTGTGTGTGTGTGTGTGTGTGTGTGTGTGTGTGTGTGTGTGTGTGTGTGTAGGGAACAGAGAATTCACAACTGTTGCACTTCGCCCTGATATACAGAGGGTGCCAAAAAAGTATACATATTTTGAGAAAGGAGAGAGCTGTATTAAAATTGTAATACAATGAATGACGCTAGCGTTCATTTGATTAACAACATCTTTTCAGCGAATGTCATACTACACATTGCTACCGTAATTCAATTCAACTTTGGGAAGTAATACGTAGATAACATCTCTTAAAATGTGTACAGTTTTTTGGCACCCTGGCATGTCCTTTGTGAATAACCAATTGTTAATGCTGAACTGAACTCATTCTCTAACCACTAACACCGCATTTTTTGTAATTATCACCAAACGGTCCCTTTTTAGAGCCAGTCTCCAGTCACAGCCTCAGCACACGTGCAATCAAGATGGTAAAAATCGGCAAGGAGGGTGCAAAACTTGTCACAGGCCCCAGAAGCTCCCCCAGTGAGAAGGAAGCCGGAGGTCGCATTCCACACTGGCCCCGAGGAGGACGGGCCCCCGGAACGAAGGGCAACACACAGATGGCACAGACACACTTCACAAACCCATCAGCTCAGATCCTGTACCCTGTTATCCAGATCTTGTTCCCTCGAGATGACATAGAAGCCCTCACACATGCCTCATCTTTACATTCCCTGGGCAGGGCAGGATACAACGATCCCCATTTCAGACCAAGGAAATTGAGGTAGAGCCCAGAGTCACACAGCTTGTAAGCAGTGGAGCTGGGGCAGGAACCTGAGTCTGTCCACTCAGGAGGCGTGTGCCTTCTTCAAGCCACCGATTTTGGGAGGCTTCTGGTTGGTACTGCCCAGGCTGCCCCAAAGAGCCACACAGAACAGAAATCCTTCCTTTGGTGACCCAAGCATGACTTTCTCAAGAGGCCCAGGACTCGCCCCTGAAATACCATGTGGAATCGTGTGTGTCAGGAGCACATCTGCATTCATCTGTGGGAGCAGGCCGTTGCGTTCACCAAATCCATTGGCATCCCAATGGAGTTCAGGGACGACTGTCTGCAGAGGTGCGGGAGGGTGTCACTGGCTGGAATCATTCTGATTTTTCCACCCAAGAGTCCCTAAGAGGACTTTAGGACCAGGAGGAAAGTGTGGAGCCCTTTGTGTCTATCCTTCTGCTTTGAGACAACCGTGGACACTCAGGAACTCAGAGTCTACATGGAAGACTTTGCTCTTCCCCCAGCAACCCTTCCTTGCCTGGAAGAACACACCCAAGAATAGACAAGCAAGAAAATGCTGGCATTTTAAGCAGAGTGAAGTGAAATGTTTTCCTCACTCGAATATTGAGTTCTTGAATACCATGGGGATTAGACTTCACAAGGGTTACGGAGTTGGACATAGGCTGGGCAGGGGGAGAAGGTGAACTGAGGCAGTGGGCAAAGAGATTGTGCATTGACAGGATGTGGCCAAATGTTTAGCTTTCAAGCCACCAAGGGCACAGCATGGCCAGGACTGGCAGGGGCTGGCACACTGCATTTCCCTCCTCTCGCCTCTGCCAAACCACCTTAATCCTGACGCGTAGAACATTTGCTGCCTTAGGACACAGCCTCCCGGGAGGCCAGCAGCCAGGCAGGAGCGCTTCCTCTCCTGGGTCAGGCCGTCCAGACACGGTCCATCGGGGCCCTGGTCTGTCTGTCAGGCTCTTTTCCATCCTCAGTTACCAGGGCTCAGAGTCACGAATGAAAATACCCCAGTAGCCCTTTGGTTTTCCGGTGACCCTGCAGTCCAGGAAAAAGGATGTCTACCGCGAAATTCCTCTGTGTTTGAGATGCAATGTGGTCTAGTTGGGAAGCCTGCAGGGCTGGAAATTTGGAGCCTTTTTCTTTCTTTCTTTCTTTCTTTCTTTCTTTCTTTCTTTCTTTCTTTCTTTCTTTCTTTTTTTTCAAAATCAGACTCTATCACTAGTTCTGTGACCTTGGCTGGGCACAGAATGTAAATTAGGAATTAAAGAAGAGTGAGATTCACTGACATAGCTGCCCAACCTTGTGAAAGCTTTGCATATAGTGAACAAACAGAGCAGCCGAGACCATGAGCGACGAAAAAACTAAAAGCCAACTGTGTGGCTTAGCTCTGGCAATATAGGCATGTTTTATGTGCATTTTGTGTACTGGCCTCACCTTAGGCTTCAACCGATCTGCCCCAGCTTCACATTCCCTGTGCCTCCATTTTTGATACGATTCTTTTTATTTCATGTATATAGCTACATCCCATGTCTACTTAAAGCCATCTTAAATCATTTTGAAAACATACATGGCAGAAGGGAGCAAGGAAAGGAGGAGGGGAGGACAGCTGGTTGCCGTTCAGCAATATTCACCACCATTTCACTGCTATGCTCCCTGAAATCTCACACAGCGCTTCCTTCTCCCAATACTTGCCACCTAGCTGAGAGTCTCACACCAAATCCTGCCAGGATCGTGGATGACAAGGACGGACTTCAACAGTATGGCCTCTCAAATGCCTGACCTCTTTATCTCCTTCAACTCTACTCGACTTGGCCATCACTTCATACCACAGTCTAGATTTCAGCTCCAGGAACTTCCCCATCTCCGAAATTGGGAATTCAGACACATCACTTATATGAGTTAACTTTCTTTAGACTGCAGCTAACAAAAGTTGGTTTAAAGTGATTTATTGGCTTATGAAATGGGAAAGCTCATCTATAGGGCAGACTTGAGGGCTCGCTGCTTTCAGTAGCTTGATATGGTCTCCTTGGGCTCTGTTTCTTTCCATGTCTGTGCCCTGCCTTCCTCAGTGGCAAACTCGGGGTGGCAAATAATGTATTGTTCTGGGGGCTTCTTGCTGTGAGCCACACCATCAAAGAGGAGAGCGCAAACCCCTTCCTAGAAACTTCCAGAAAATGTCTTCTTCACTCTCGCTGGTGCAAACTGGGTCCCATGTTCAGCCTGGAACTACAGACACTGGCTTATGATCAGATTACCATGTGCTGATGAGCAGAGGTCTAAGACACAGCTCTACACTCCTAGAGCCAGAAGTAGAATCAGCAATACCTGTCACGTTCAGGTTGCATGAGGGAGGTGTAGCGACCAAAACAAAAGCAGAGGTGCTTAAAAAGAGGAGGGGAATGGACGTTGGGCAGGTAACAACTGTGTTACGCATCACTTTCACAACAGTTTCCCATTCTTCTTTCTCTCCATTAATCTAATCTAATCTACTAGTTCTCTGTCTCCCTTAGGACCTCTAGTCTTAAACTGTTCAAGATGGTAGCCACTGGCCATGTGCACCTATTTAGATTTAAATTAGTTTAAAATAAATAGAATTTAAAATTCAGTTTCTCAGTCTTACTAGCCCCATTTCACATGCTCAGTAGCCACCTGTGGGTAGCAGCCACCATATTGGACAGCACAGATCTATAACATTTCCACCATTAAACAAAGTTTCATAGGACAGTAGGGCTTCAGTTCTTACCCCTCTGATTCCTCTTCTTTTTACTTTTACTTTCCTCTCTTTCCACTTGAGACCCTTTACTTCTTACCAGTATCTTCAACTTACTTTCTCTATTTCTCCTTTCAGTTCACCTATCTCTAGATCAGGCGTCAGCAAACTTTTGAGATGGAAGAGCCACCAGGGGTCGGCAAACTGCGGCTCGCAAGCCACATGTGGCTCTTTGGATACGTACATGTGGCTCTGAAGTAAAATTTTAAATGAAAATAAAACTATCACATTTTCATTTATAAAACTTTTAAAGGATATTCACATAATGGTGATTATGTAAAAACATATTTATGGTTCTCGAATAATTTTTGAATTGTTGTGAGGGACAGGATTGGCTCTTCCAGGGGTGGGCAAACTTTTGAGATGGAACACACCCAAAGAGCCGCATGTGACTCGCGAGCCACAGTTTGCCGACCCCTGCTGTAGATGAATTCACTGTCAATAGTATGTACAAAAGTGTGAAAATTAATTTCATGAACTTGTTGCAAAGATGCTATTAACCTTTTTTGATATTGGAGGGATTATTCATTATGAATTTGTACCAACTGGACAAACAGTTAACCAAGTTCACTATTTTGAAATGCTGAAAAGGCTGCATGAAAAAGTTAGACGACCTGAATTTTTTGCCGCAATTCATAGCTCTTGCATCACGACAACGCACCAGCTCACACGGCTCTGTCTGTGAGAGAATTTTTAGCCAATAAATAAATAACTGTATTGAAACACCCTCCTTACTTGCCTAATCTGGCCCCCAATGACTTCTTTCTTTACTTGAAGATACAGGAAATATTGAAGGAAGACATTTTGATGACATTCAGGACATCAAGGGTAGTATGATGAGAGCTCTGATGGCCATTCCAGAAAAAGAGTTCCAAATTACTTTGAAGGGTGGACTAGGCGCTGGTGTCCATGCATAGCTTCCCAAGGGGAGCACTTCAAAGGTGACAGTAGTGATATTCAGCAATGAGGTATGCAGCACTTTTTCTAGGATGAGTTCTCAAACTTAATTGTCAAACCTCGTATATATCTGGGCTGTCAGGTGCTACAGGAATGAATCACACATATGTGCGGACTGGGTCCCCCAGATTTCATCTCCAGTCTCATCTCCATCCTCAGTGCTGTTTTCGCAGCCTACTGTCACGCTTCTTTCTTTGGAATCGTTTATAAACCTTATCTATGTTCCTCAAACAGTTTCCTTGACTCTAAGAATTACCTTCTCCAAGGGAAGAAATCTGCTCTGCCTTCCTACCAAACAAACTGCAAATATACCAAATAGTTCTCTTTCTTCCCTATTACGATTCCTGCGAAAGAGAGGCCCCCTCTCTTCCTGTTGAACGTCAGCCCCTGCTACCCCTGTATTGCAAACCCCTCTATTCATGCCTAAATTGTCACCCTTCTTACTTGTATCTTAAATTCCTCCCTCTTTACCAGCTTCTTCTCTTCATCATGCACATGTACTTGTATCATTTCAATAATTTTTAAAACTTCTCATGACCTCAAATTCCTCTCCATCCAATGCTGTGACTCTTCCTTTCTCCCTCCAAAAAACAAACTTCTTGAAAGAAATGCCTGTGCCTTGTCTCTTTCTTCATTCCCCACTTTATATGCCCCAAGTCTCTGTAATCTGACTTTGGCCTTGAATACTATGCTAAAACAACTTTTGCTAGGACTACTAATGTGTTTTATGACACCCCATCCAATCCATATTCTAAGATTTTAACTAACTCAGCTTCTCAGAAACATTTGGCTTTGCCCTATCTATCTATCTATCTATCTATCTATCTATCTATCTATCTATCTATCTATCTATTGGGTTGTTGGAAAAGTCATGACACATTTTTGCAATGAAAAACATAGAAAAAATATGTCATGACTTTTCCGACAACCCAATATCTATCTATCAGAACAAAACATAACTTCTTTATGGTGCTTTCTTTTTAGTGGGGAAAGAAGGCAGAAGAAACTATGCAAATAAAGACATAATAAATATCAGGCAATAAGTGCTATGAAGAAACAGTTTCAGAAGAAACAAGCTTAGGGGACAGAGTGGTGGGCAGGTAGGATGCTGCTGTTGACACCTTGAGAAGGTGACATCTGAATCAAGCACTGAAGGGCATAAGGGGGCAAGCCCCAGCGAGCAATCCTGGCAGAAGGCAGGCATGTGGGAAGCCCTGAAGTCAGAATGGGCTTGGTTCAGGCAAAGAATTTTAAGGAAATCTATGTGGCCGCCTAGAAATGAGCAGAGGGCACTGGGAAGAAACTGGGAGGGGTCAGGAGACAAGTATAGGAGGCCTTGGAAGTCACGGTAAAGACTCTGATATAATTCCAATAGAAAGCCATAGAGTTCCATAATCACGCGTGGTAAAACAAACGGCAAGTGTCAATTGAAGTTCTCAGTTGCTTTAATTACTTGTTTTTCAGTGTTTAGCTCTAACAAACACACACAAGAGTAAAACAATTTCAGTGGAATTACTGATCACTTCTGTGACATCTAAACTCGTCTACATGTGAAGAGAGTTTACTTAGATTCATTACCATATAATGTGGACTCTAAATCAGTTCACCCGGTGGGATGCTTAGAACATAGCATTAAGATTACACTTTCCCAGCCATCTCCCTCAAAAGTTGTATTTTCTCCACAAAGAAACAGTAGCAATCAGACGTGTCATAACTCAGTTCCCCACGTAAAAACCACAATGGCCTCAGGAAGTGGTAGAACTCACTTTTCTCATGGATCTCTTTTGTTTTCAGTATCCTTACATTGGGTCACTTAATACCACATTTCCTTCTTTGAACATGTGATGCTAATGAGACGAACACATAAAGGTACTCAGAAGGCAAACTAAGCTTAGGAGAGAAACTGTGGATCTCATTTACAGGGTTTTTCTTAGAAACAAAAACCAAAAAAGTCACAGGAATAGCTGAACTCTGGATTGTTTAGTAGTGTAACTATTTCGCTGCTTGTCAATGAGGGAATAGCTACAGTTGAATAAACATAAAAGAGAACACCAGTGACATCACTTTGACAATTTTTGTTTGTTGGTTTTATAAACAACGTGACTGAAAGAAAGAATCGGGGGGATGTACATCTCTGCACTTCTCTCCACCCTCTTATTATCCCAGGTGCTCTGTGAAATAGCACCGACTATCAAGGTAGCACGATTTAACCAAATACAAGCGGGGTGCAACCAGGATCTAGCAGTGCTGATTCAATGGCCTACTGACCATGCAAGGATTACATTATGTTTTCAAAGGGTTGTTTTGAACTTGGAGAAAAAACATAAATCACATACTCGTTTTCATGCCAATCACTGGGACTGAAGTGTTTTGAAGTAGAAAGCATAGAATTTATCAAGATATGTTGAAAGTATCACAAAAGTCCACCTTAAAAATAAGGCTGTAAGTTGTACCCAGCTGCCCTGGCCCTTCCCCAGCCTCTACAAAAGAAAGAAGACTGTACTTGTAAATGTTTTCATGTGTAATATTTACATTAAGATCAGAAAGAAACAAATGGGCAACTTGGATCCAAATGTCTACAATCTGTGGGCAGATGTCAGCTTACGGGGTCACTTGAATGGCATTTTATGGCCCAGGACACACGGTTCGGCTTGTCTCAGTCCGTTGGAGCAGCATGTCAGTTCCATCACTCTTTGCTCTCGGGCATATGGTGGGATGTCATTAACCCGGGAGACCGACAGAACCATGAAAGTGGAACCATATGTGTCGTAGCAAGACAAAATTTATTTTCCTCATCATTTCCCTGCAAGCAGAAATGTGTAATTTCTGCCCATGGTTCCTTTGCATATTAAAGATGATGTTAACATGCAGATGATACATGTATGCTAATTAATGGAGCATTGGAGTACTCAGACTTTGCCCTGGAAAGGTCAGGAATGGACCTCCTAAGTTTGAACCAGAGAACCCAGGGATGAAATATGAGGGCAGATGGACCAAAGATCCCAGGTGCATCTTTCATCAGCATGTTGAATGCTTGGCAATGAAGGAAAAGCTCTTGGTCTGTCATTATAGGGGTCATATCTACCAAGACCTTCGCTACTTGACACCATCTGGAGCCACTGCTGGCTACTATGAAACAGGGTTACTTAATGAGCGCAGTTTGCGTATGCTAGTGGATGTTACAAGTTATTCCTTTGCCATTTAATTTATCCTACAAGCTTCCATTTCCAAATGAATCTGTGAAGTTTTCACAGTGTGATGAATTCTGTTACTATTGACTCTCCTTCTCCAACTTCAATGGACTGATTTGTTTAACTGAAGGTACATTTTATCAGAAATGCCTGTTTCCTTTTAAAATACCTTGTTCTTTGTAAGCTTCAGGAATAATAATTTATATTTGTGAAGACACTCAGGGCCTCTCCAGGAAGTTGACCCCATATCTCAGGGCAAACTAGCTGTAGCTTCCTGTATGTTATTACAGTGTTTGGTGATTAAGTCAGATTCTAGTTCTATAAAAACAGGGATGGCTAATTGTTCCAAATATTTAAGTGCTGTGATTGAGTCCTTGTCTAGATTTTTTTCCACAGGTTTTCCTAATCTATGACTGCACATGCTTCTTCTCTAGACAGAAGCTGTAGGAGATGCAAAGGCTGAATTCATAATGAGTTTGGAAAGAGCTACCAGGGCGTTTTTGTACAAACACCCTTTTTTTAATTTTTTTTTTTTAGCTGAGCCACCCTGCTATCTATTGGCAGCTCAGCAGCAGCTCAGCTCAGGCCGGGATTCGAACCAGTGATCCTGTTGCTCAGAGCTCACACTCTTGAGCGAGCTCTTAACCAACTGAGCCACTCGGCCAGCCCATACCCGATTTTTTTCCTTTCTCAGCTATTTCATGTTCCAAAGATGATGTTCCCTTTAAAACACAGGACTCACAGATTGGCCCTCCATAGGAAGATTATTTGCTGTGTGTTTGGCAAACTTGTGAAATGCATTTCAATGCATCTCCAAGATGTACATTTGTGTGGACTCTGTTTAACCTTCTTCCTGTCATGAAATGGGTCAGTGCATTGTAAATAAAGCAACAGAGCCTTTATCCGTGTTAAATTTGCCTAACAACACTGAGTTTGCCTTTATGAAAATAATTCCTATGCATAATCCTAAACCACTTTCATTACATTTCAAAAGAATCAAATCTCTTCGTATCATGGTGATTCCGTTTTCCACCCATTTAAGAAGGCTAAGGCTAGACACAAAAGAAAACATATTATGTGATCCCAATTATATGAAATGCTCCAAAAGCAAATACTATATTGAGACAGAAAGTAGATTTGTAATTGCCTAGGGCTGGGGTAGGGATGGAGACTGACTCTTAAATCAGCACGAGATTTCTTTTTTAGGGTTATGAAAAACATTCTAAAATTAGAGTGTGGCAATGATTGTACAACTCTGTAAATATACTAACACTTATTGCAGGGTACACATAGAACAGGTGAATTCATGGTATTTAAATTATAGCTCCATCAAGCTATTAAAAAATAGAAACAACAAAGGCTAAAAGCTAGGTAATAGCTTTGAACCTTTTATCTCCCTTCACAAAACATAAACTTTATATATGTTTTTCCTTATTGGCTAATTACACCATCTATTTTAATCAAATTTTACAATACGATGTTCTCTGGGGTTATGCACATTGTTCATTTTGTCTATATGAATAATGATCCAATAGCCCATACACTGGTTTGCTGCTGCCATTTCTCATGCAGCCGTGGACTATTTTAGGTCAGGCGACATAAGCTGTGCTCAGCTGGAGTGATGTTCTCCAGCGGAACCAGGCGGAGCCAAGGCCGTTCTTCCTGGGCAGTGGCAGAGGTGAAAGAGAGTGAATGGATACAGGCAAGGTATCTCAAGGGCATGGCTCTGATGAGGTGCCCACTCAGGCTCACTTTGTTCCACTGGCCAAGACAAGGTACCTGATTAAATCCCAAATCAAGCAATGGAGAGATACAGGCCACCATCCTCTTTTGTGGAGGAAGTGAAAAGTCAAATTTTAAGGGGCATGGGTGCTAGAGGAATCGTGGACCCTGTTGCGGTATTTCACAAGAGAGGGAGGGCAATGCGATGTGGTCTAACAGAAAAACTGGAGTCTGTAGGAGGGCTGGGTTCACGCAATTCATTCTGAAACCCTAGTGGAGTTTCCATCTCCTCTTTGGAACATGAGTTTCCCATTGATAAAACAGAAATAAATATCCTTGTTTTTCATTGGTCATCACCCAGAAACACATCAGTAAATGTGTTACTGCTCCAGGGGAGGCACCATGCTTCCTTTAAGAGTCCAAGCTTTTGGGGCCGGCTGAGTGGCTCAGTTGGTTAAGAGCAAAAGCTCTGAGCAACAGGGTCACCGGTTCGATTCCCACATGGGCCAGTGAGCTGCACCAGAGCTGAGATGCCGCTGAGCTGCCGACGGGCAGCCAGATGGTTCAGTGGTTAGAGCGTGAGCTCTTAGCAACAAGGTTTCTGGTTCGACTCCCACATGGGATGGTGGGCTACACCCACCCACATTAAGATTGAACATGGCACCTTGAGCTGAGCCCCTGTGAGCTGCCGTTGGGCAGCCAGATGGAGACTGGACTTGGAGCTGAGCTAGCTGCGCCCCCCACAACTAATATTGAAGGATAACAATTTGGCTGTTCCCCTTCCCCAATTCCCCAATAAAATCTTTAAAAAACAAAAAAGAGTCCAAGCTTTCCTCCATGCCTACTGACGGCTAGGCAGGGAAAAACGCTGTGGTTTACGGCTTTCTTTCTGTTAGTCATAACAGCAGGTAATAGATATTTGGAGTCCTCGAATACAGATGCTCACAGAAGTTAGAAGCATCATGTTCCATATTATAGAGTCAAAACGCCCTGCTTGTATGTCCCCTGTTCCTGTATTACTTCCTAAAATACTGAGGCGTTTACCCAAGGTGTATGCATAAAAGAAATGTATCAGGGTATGGCTATTAGACAGAGACGATAAGGAACAGGGAGGGAGGCCTCCTTCTAGCTGAATGCTATCATTTTCTGAATACTATGGTAATCCATAATTTCTAAGGCTTTCTAATAGAAAGGTCTTGGGCTTGCAATGGGTAATATCGACATCACAGACTCGTATTTTACTGATTTCTGCCCTCACCTCCCACATTGTCCCTCTGACATTCTCCTAATTATTTCTAGGAGTCCCATCCTGAGAAGAGGTCATATGGTCCCCACCACATTCATCCTTTCCTGAGCAGCGTGCCTGATCCTGTGTCGCTTGGTGAGGACTTCGCTATGGGGGAAGGACTCTGACTTAATTGACATAAAGTTTTTCCCACCTAAAATACACGTGGCTCATTATAGAATTACTAAAGTAGTCACTAAACCAGCTTCAAAAAAAAAAAAAGTAATCCAAGTTCAATTGGAATCGTAGGAAGAGTGTTTATCTCTGGCCCAATGTTGGTGACGTTGTTTCGGCCTGTCCAGGTAAAGTTACCCTGTTCTAGGCAACAGGTGACATCTCCTTCTGTATATGTGCTGGAATGCCATTTGCAGGTTTTACCGCCTTTATGTGAACTGTGGGATCAGCTATCCAATGGCTGAGCTGATCTAATAATACTGAACATGTATTCTTCACAGAATATCTTATTACACCTCAGGTTGTTGTTTTTGGGACTTGACCATGTCCCAAATTGGTCAGAGATTCATTAAGACCTCCAACACAGCTGCCCAGGGGTCCCAAAGGAAGGTGTGAAGATTAACAGCCTTGAGTCCAGACTGCTGTAGGACGTACTTAATTAATAATGACAAGGGATTACTTGCTGCACTGCCTTTTTAGGAGTTCTTGAACCACATGTACTGACACTGGTTTATTTTTGTTTGCATTATTGAGTAAACTCTAGAAACTCAGTAGATTTACAGTCTTTCCTTCCTTAATTCAGCAGGACCTGGAGACCCCAGCTCTCCTATAAAGCATGGCATTGGTGTCTCCCGAAGTCAACTGCTTCTGGGGTTGTGGGTTGGGGGACCTGTCTTGCCTATTTCATATGTTCTTTCACCCTTTTTCTTTGAGCCAATAGTACACTCTGCCCCTCCATCGCCCATGTTCCCTTATTAATATCTGACCGGTGTCTTACCAATGACACCTAAATGCCCTAAGGATGGCACTAAGTCTAAGTTGGTTTTAAGTTTCTGCCTTTATTCCACATGTAGATCAGCAATGGTCAGTCACCTGGGCATACCGTGTGGTGGTCACCTTTGGTAATCCTGAAGGTACGTTCACACAAGACGTGGACTAATGGAGGAAAGATGTACCAGTCACACATCAGCATTCCTTACAAACAAGTAACATCCTCCTCTGTATGGCTCCATCATGGAATCCCAGCCACTTCCTGTCTTTCATTAGCCTATGGTATATATACCGGGGGTGCCAAAAAAATGTATACAAATAGACACTTTGGTCAATGTTGCTCAAGCAGTAGTTCACCATAATGAGAAGTGTCTGGACGCTGATGGTAACCACTTTGAGGACCTCTTTTAATGGCAGAAATCAAAAGTGACTTGTACTCATCTTTTGTTATCGGTGTATATTGAGTATCACAATTTTAATACAGTTTTCCTTTCTTAAAATGTGTATACATTTTTTTGGCATCCTCTGTATATGCTATATATATATATATATATATATATATATATATATATATATATATATATATATATATATATATGTACATACTCCTTCATTTATGAAACTTATAGAAAAAATGAAATTCAATCTTTTTAAAAATATGTATTAAATCATTTACATTCAGACAACAATACAGCTTGGAGGAAACAATGAGTTTTGGATGTTTAATTATTAAGTATTTTATAAATGGTTCTATATGCTATTACTATTTAGTGCTTTTTAATAGAATTAAAAAAGAAAAAAAGCAATAACAATGATACCTCTTGAACCCTTTAGCTAAAGCCTAATTCTTAGACTAACTAGTGAGTTGGTTAGGGCCTTAATTAGTATACCCATTTTATTCACTGGAGAAATGAAATTAGACAAGTTACCACTTGTTCAAGATATTTACCAATACTGCGATGGGAAAATCACCTCCTCTATTATATAAATGAGAGCTCTTTTCACTAAAATAATGGTTTGCAAATAGGGTTGCCAGATTTAGCAAGAAAAAAACATAGAGAACAGCAACTGAATTTTCATTTCAGATAAACAGCAAATTATATATATATATATATATATATATATATATATATATATCCTTATTTATAAGCCACAGTCCATTTATGGACTTCCTTGGGGGAACAGGAGGGAAGGTGGGCACGGCTGCTGGCTTCTTTATCCCTCTCCCCTCTTTGATCAGAAAGGTTCTAAGCTTCTATTAATACATAAGATTTTCTTTGATGAAAGTTCTGCGTAAAAAAAAAAAAAGTTTAAGGAACAGTTTTCTAATGCTAGCAGACTTCTTGCTTTTGCTGTGGGCCAAGAAGTTGGAAAGAAATAAGAATCTCAATAGAAATGGACACATAAATTTGCTGAGAATCAAGTGAAACCTACATTTTACAATTTTAAAGCCATTACTTTCACATCTGCAGATCTGGAAAGGAAAGAAACCCAATTATAATCAGAAAGAATGTTATCTTGTATGTGTGTATGTTTGAGCTTGTAACCAGGAAGAAACATATTGTATAAAGCAACTCTATTAGAATCTATCTGGAAATATGTATATATTGAAATACACATATAAAATCTGACATTGTATGTCACATGCATTTTAGGATACATATCTACAGATATAGAAATAGATCCTCTGTGTATACGATATTGGATATACCTAAATATAAATGAAAAATGTGTGAATATGTCATATCCTTTGCATAGAAATATGGTTAAATAAAGGAAAATCTATTTTTAAATGAATGGAAAAGCCAAAACTGTATAACAGAACCTTTCAAGCAAAACTTAATCTGCCTGCGGCTTAAAAAATGAATGCATTTGGATTCACCTACTGCAAATTAGCAGCATACACCATGCGGTGACATCCTATTTACTTCTAAGACTTTAAGAAAGGTATTTTTAATTTTTAGAAAAACAGCAGAAGTAGTGAGGATTTCATCTGGAACCAAAGCAAATTGTCTTGGTGGTTTGGGCTCATCAGCTTGGCCAATGAGCCAATAGTAACACCTTTTTAAAATGGACTCATTTTAGTAGATAAAGCGTATACATTGATACCTATTGATTTTCTGAAGCAGCACTGATCTACCCATGTTCATGAAACTACACCATTTCAGGTTAGAACAGGAAACAGAACAGACAGTCATAATTTGACCCAGTCCATATCTAGCATTAGGGACCACAATGGGGTGCTGAGCTTATAGCTGCACTAATACTTGTAGGCATTGATGAGGAGGAACAATGGAAAGGCAGCAGAGGGAGGGGTCTGAGAACCGTGCTGCACATGGGGACGATGCCTGCCTCCAGGTGTGACGCTGGATCACAGACCGTCCCTCTCCAGGACACTGTCTGAGCAGCTGCGATCCTGAGGCTGCGAATCCAGGTTCCCGAAGTTCTGTTCTAATTCTTGACTTTAGGAAAACAACCTTCACACTGTAGGCCCCAAAATATTCATGCACACAGTTCATAAAACATCTTCCTCAAGGGCGCTGGAAGGGGAGAGGGAAGTGGGTGTGGGAAACCTCCAGGCGGGAATGAATGGCCCCTTAGAAGAGAGGAGCAGCTGTCGGTGCCAAGAGCCCGCCGGTGGCCACCTCCAGGCACCACCGTGGGGTGGGGCACCCTTCAGCGAAGTGCCGGGCAAACCTGTGAGCACCTCTCTACCTCGGAGCTGGGATCAAGACACTGCTTGCTGGCTAATTTTTCCAAGGTGATGAGTGTACAAAACCTTTCACATCTCCCTATGACTTTCCTGGAAAGTGAAAAAGGCTGAATGATATTTTCAGCAGAGATTTTCAGTAAGGGAAAATACGTGTGACTTTTCCGCCATGATCCTCCAGGCAATGTTCTCCAGGAATCAGGGGCTTATGCTATTTTCTCAACATTCCAGCGGTGAATCTATCCAGGTGAGAAGAACAGAGGGCGCATGGTATGGAGACAGACCACCAAGAAGAGGTTCTCACAGGCAGAAGTCACCTGAATTCACTACCGTACATTGAGAGAGAGAGAGAGAGAGAGAGAGAGAGAGAGAGAGAGAGAGATGGAGAGAGGGAGAGAGGAGAGAGGACAGAGGGACAGAGGAAGAGAGAGAGAGATTTTTTTCATTTGAATGACACTGAGTTTCGTTTTTGTCATGACCTCTGAATTTTCTCTAGGCATCTACACCTTGGGCTAGAAGGGAGAGCTAAACCTCTAAATTGTGAATTCAAAAGGCCTAAGAAAGAGTAAAAATCATTTTTGCATTGTGCCAGTCCTGTTTCCTTCTAACTACACAAAAGCAGAATAGTTTGCTGCCTAGGTAATATGTTTCAAGAAGTCTTCAAATGGTCACAAATGTCTCTCAGCGACTTGCTTCAATGTCTCAAACACTGGCATCAGAGGTATCTTGGGGGACAAGGAACACAATGCCTAAAGAATGAACCTGAAAACAGGTAAAGATATGATGACATGATTACCTTTACCTGCTCCTTTCCGGTTTAATATCTTGTGATTTGATGGTGTTTTACCTCCTACAAAATGGAACATCTGGCTTGGATGCCTGATTTGTGCAATCCAGAGGCTATAAGATGCTGCTGACCAATGTCCCACCCACAGCTCGGAACTACATGAGCCCCCAAGAGGAGTTTTGCCCCCAAAGAAATGGAACACTTAAGAACTTAGTTTCTACATGCCAGACCATTTTCTGAGTACTAACGCAGGTATTAACTGATTTATTCCTTATAATGATGCTACGAAGCAGGTATTATTATGATTAACCCCGTTTTACAAGGGAGGAAGTTGAGCTTCAGTAACTTGTCCAAGGTCACCTGAGAATTGGCATAATGAGGATTCTTACCTTGGCCATTAAAGAATGGGTGGCAACTTAATAACTAGTCTATTCTTCCTCTCTCCAATCTATGAAACGAGGTTACATGACGGAGCAGCATGAAGGACAGTTACCCCCGTGAGGACAAGCCCGGAGGGGAAGCATCGGTGGAAGGGTACTCCATGGACAGTGGAGGCCAACTGGGTCCTCTGAAGAAAGGCAGGGTTGCCAAAGACGACATTTGTTCTCTGGCACAGTATCCTGGGCCTCTGTCAGCTATTCCTTCAGTAATCAAAACACCATTTCTTCCTTTAGGTGGCATCACCTCGATGCCTAAGAAGGAAGACAGGTTCTTTGTGTATGAATGAACTGCGGCAGAAGTAAGCTGTGTGACACTTATGACCAGATGGAATTTTCCAAACCCCAAGACTATTTGCTAAGGCAGCAGCAATTGCACTCATTCCTACATTATCACATTAAGCCATAAGCCCCTTGCTCGCAACCTCCAAGAACCCTGAGAAATTCACCAACCCAATGGGTAATTCACATCATCGGCAGTTCCTCTGTCTTTGAGTAATGGCTCTAGGAAAGGAAAGGTTTCCTTCTGGTTGGTAGAAAAAAACACTTTGATTTCTGGAGCTTCCTTTGGTACAGTTAGCGACACTGATGAATCACAGTTTTCTTTTTCAGCTTTTTCAATGACTCGAGTCTGGGATCTGAATGGAGCCTTGGCCTGGAAGACACAAAGCCTGAGAAAGACATGGACTCCCTAAAGAAATGGCCAGCCTCCTGTTCACGGAAGGGGCAGTGGGAGAATCAATAGCTAAATGTGTAACATAAACTCCAAGTTCACAAGCAACTCAGGGAGAGAAGCTAACTCAGGTGTGGAGTCAGGGCGACGTGAATTCACTCGGGAATTCCTAAAACATCAGGTCAAAAGGCTTCATGATATGCGTCATTTCTGAATTCTGCTCATTTTTTTGAGAGTCCACTTATGACTGAACACCACCAGCCCCTGGACTAGATGCGTACAAATGTTTACAACACTGGAAATTCGTTATTTTAGGCATTTCTGATTTATTTCCATCATGGGATTTAAAGCCTATTGTTAACAAAAGTTGAGATGATTCCCTTGTTTATAAGAGCCAGTAGGTCAAGCTCAGGTATTGCTAAGTTTTAGCAGGTAGTTGAAACAAGTAGTCTGGGAATATGCTGGCATTTAGCAAATTAAACACTTATATGGGAAAGATGGAATGGAATCACACAAAAATGTTAACAGTGATGGAATCTGGATAATAAACATATGGGTCACTTTTAAACTGCACATTTCCAGCGAGTCCCACAAGTAAACAGAATAGGATACAGAAACACCCATATCGATCATTTTATGACATAGTTTATGTCCTGACTTACAGGTTTTCTTTCAAAATTTCTAAATAAACATTAGGTGTTGTTTGTTTGTTTGTTTGTTTTTTACCATCAGAAAATGAAAACAATGAATGGTTCGAAACAGTGGATCCCAATGAACAATTATTTTTCTATAATGAGAAGGCTGTATGCTACAGAAAGACACCAACGCAGTGGTTTATAGGAATGTCCCACCCCAGTTCTTTCCACCCGTAGGCTAGTCTTACAAACGAAGGAAATGAGAATTGGCAGGGGAGACAGAGTTGAGTTGCCGCTCTCGGCCCCCCTCCTGGTTCTGGAAGCTCAATGTACTAACCAAACAGCTAGGATCCCCCGCCCCCGCCGAGTGGTTCGCCTCTTGGCTCCGCGTAAGAAACTGACGTTTGGGATTTGGAGCCACGCATGTGGCTGTGGAAAAGCCGGTGTGCAGCCCCTGCCCCGAGTCCTCCACCCACAGGGAAAATGGGAACATGAATCATAACTGTACTCCATTTAGGAGACAGTTAATTTAGAAATGTGCAATACGTTGAACAGGCACAGGACCAAGCCAAATGTTTGCAGTAATAGAAATTTCCATATGCCGTACAACATTGAGCTACGTTATTTGCCTACACTGGCCTGCAACAGCGGGACCTTTCTCTGGGGCTAAAATGACAACCTCCATCCAGCCGCCAGCACTAACACTGATGTTACAAACTGTGCACTGTGCGCCCTCGCTCACGGCTTCCAAGCAAGGTGCCACCCCCCAGAACTCCCCACGGCGCCTGAGCTCCCCACGCAGCCCTCCTCCCATAGCAGAGGTCCACCAAGGGGGCTGAGCAGAGAGAACCGAAAGAAAATGATTTACAGGTGACGCGGCATGGAACGGTGCACTAGAAACCTATAGAATTTTATTAACTCATGTCAGTCACCCCAATAAATTTAATTTAAAAAAAAAATTTGAAAAAAGCAAATGATTTTGCAGTGGAGAGCTGTAAAGAGGGGAATTTGGCAAGTTTTGCTTAGGATTCCGTGATTTTCCAATAAATCGGTTTTCTAGGTTTATGATTAGTGGTAGAATTTAATGTTAACAAGGGTGCTGCCCAGCCTAAACAGGGCACCTCACCTTTTGTGATGCTGTGCTCCTCCTTGTTTCACAAATAAGAACATTGAGGCAGAGAGGAAATCAAGGAATTTCCCAGCATCACATAGCTAACTACATAGAAACAAAAACAAAACACAACTAGCAGGTCCCCAATGCCATCTGACTGGTAGGGATTCATAAAATAATATTGGTAAGACCCAAGCCTGTATCCAAAGCAAGGCCTTGATCTCCCTGCCTGTCAAGAGAGGGAGAGAGAGAGAGAGAGAGAGAGAGAGAGAGAGAGGATTACGTGATGCACCAATGAAACCATGGCTTGAGCAACGTGTCACTGCAAAGCAAATTCTGACGATTCCTAGCAACCCTCTGCCTAAACCTTCCTCATTCCTACCCAGGGAAGCCACTCAAGATACCAGCCATCTTGGTCCCCTGGACTCAGTGCTGACCAATGAGTGTGTCTTTCTTCAGCACTGACTCTGAAACCCACACTGTATTATTCATCTGCTCAGGGCCATTCCTCTCCAGTGAATTCTCCCAGCCCAGGCGGCCTCCTCTCCACCAGGCCACCTGGGCAGCAAGCTGCCAGAGCAAACATTCTTGCTCTGCCGACACTGTCGTTTTGTTCTCACATTTTTACCTGCACTCTTGTTCTCCTATGTTCCTTTGTGTTCTGCTCTTGTTTCAAGATGCAAGGTTTTCTCTTATGTCTGTGAGGCTTTTCGAAACATGTAACACAGTTAATACATTAAGGTTCAAATTCTACAGGTACCAAAATGAGTCCACCGTGAGGTCTCCCTTTCACCCCATCCCAGAGCCACCCTCCTCTGCTTTCCTCGCTGCTAAACTCAGGACCTTTTAAGGTGCCTTTGGACTGATCGACATTAAAATGTAAGGGAAAGAATTAGTAGAAATACCCAGGGCCTGTCCTACTTTCCAAAGCACCAGCTGCACATTTTAAAATTTTTATTGGAGAATAATATACATACAGAAAAGCGCACATATAAAAAGTACACAGTGCTGCAACTTTTCACAGAATGAACGCACTTGTGTAACCAGTACCCAGACCAAGAAACAGAGGATGAGCAGTCCCCCCAATATGTCCTCCACATGCTTCTTCCCGTCCTCCCAACAAGGGTGGCCCCTCTCCTGGCTTCACATGCTATGGGTCAGTTTTTGCCCATTTTGTACTTCATATCAATAGAATCACACAGTGTATTTTGTACATCTGCGTTCCTTCACACACATCATTTTTGTGAGACTCGTTCATATTACTGTGTAAAGTGGTAGATCTTTCTCTCCCTTTGTTCTGTAGTGTGCAACTGTGTCAATATACAACAATGGATTTACCCATTCTACAACTGATGCACCTGGGTTGTCTCCAGCTCTGGGCAACCTTCAATAGCGCCGCTGTGAAGGTTTAAGAGCGTGCTTTCGGTCACCAATGTACATATTTCTGATGAATACATGAGTGCAATTGTTGGGTCATAGGGTATGCCTATGTTCAGTTTTATTACATGTCACTAAACCGTTTTTCAAAGTGTTTTTTTTTTGTTTTTTGTTTTTTGTTTTTTTTAGCTGAGCCATCCTGCCACCTGTGGGCAGCTCAGCGGCAGCTCAGCTTGGGCTGGGACTTGAACCGCTGTTGCTCAGAACTCACACTCTTGAGCGAGCTCTTAACCAACTGAGCCACTCGGCTGGCCCCTAAAGTGTTTTTATGAATTTACTCGCCCCCCCTACCCACAACTGTACATGAAAACTCAATTGGCCACAGAGCTTGCTAAGTCCTGGCATCTGTCTTCCTTTCCCTTTCCCCCTTTTGCTGGGTGTGCAAACCACACCATGGTTTTCATTTGCTGCTCCCAGGTTTGCACTGTAAGACAGACTCATAGAGAGGTATTGACTCTCATTCAGTGGTCCTTTCCTAAGATGTGACTTTCAATGAAGGGACTGTAGGTATTCTAGATCCAGGTTCCTCACCAGCAGAAATAATGCCATGGACTGGATGACCCTTTGAAGTCAGGTCTGTGCATTGAAGGATGTGTGTAAGAAGCCGAAGTGTCTCCAGACATTGCCAGGGGTCTGTGGTGGGAGGGGTGGGGTGTGGGAGATCTTCCTTGGGTGAGGACCATCGCTCTAGATTTGTTGGGCACATTCGAGAAGACACTTCCATCTCTGCAAGGTCTTAGAGGTTACGCCATGATGGGAAATGCCTACATAGAACCAGCACAGCAAGAATGCAGAGCACAGCTCTGCAGCACACACGGCCAATGAGGGGAGCCCATCAGGGCTTCTGTGCTTGCCCCACGGTTAAGGGGGCAGAAGTTCACTGGCGATATGCTAAGAATGTGCGGTGCCCTGCCACCACCATGACAACTGAAAACCTCTGAGATTCTTCAGCGTGCCACCCGACCACAAAGAATGGAAACAGTCATTCCAAAAGCTTCCAGCCAGCCAGGACCTGCCGATCAGCACAAAGCAGGAAAGTAGGCAGCTGAGCTGGATTCATTTTATTTTGTCAATTTGAAATCTAAAAGGAAAGGAAAGGCAAGTTGCCAGGATGTGTTTGTCTTCTTCATCTCACTTAAAGCAAATATACTTTGAAGCCAACCTTTTTTTTTTATCAGTAAGGATGTGTGTGTGTGTGTGTGTGTGTGTGTGTGTGCAACAAAGGGGCATATAAGTACTGAAGTATTGAGGTAAAACAATGAGTGTGCAAGTTTGACTGCGTATTAACAACATTCTCTGCCACGGATTCCAAGTATACGGAGGTGTCCACAGCCAGACCTAGACTGGAATCCTGGCTCGGCCACAAAATGCTGGGTCATTTTATTTTATTGAATCTCCTTGTGCCCTAGTTTCATTCCTCATCTATAATGTAGGATGTGTAAGACTAACCCATCTCATAGGGCTCTTTGAGGAGCCATGAATTGATTGGTATCGGGCACACGGAGGGGTTCCTCGCAGTGGCAATGGTTAATAAAAGGGCGGTGGCATGTCACAATGAGGTTTCTCACCAATCCTTGGGAGTACGTATTATTATTACCTTGTCTATACTACAGAGGAACTGGACTCAGAAAGTTGAGGTGTATTGCCCAAGGTCACACGTTTAGTTTCAGAAGGGTTATGTCTCAAACTCAGGCAGTTTCCTCAGGATTTCCACACACACGATGCCTCAGATCTAACAAGTAGGCCTGCGGCCATCTCAGCTGCATGTCACGTCCCACGAAATCTCCAACAGGAGATCCCAATGCTGTTACCCAACTACAAAATCCCAAACAAAAGTCCTGTTTTCAAATTTAAGTTTTTTATACTTAAAGTTTTCAATGACGTAAGAAAAAGAACTGTATCAATTGTAGTAACTGATTCTTACTAGCTAACCAAAGCATATAAGCCATGTCATCAAATCACCAATTAAAAAAAAAAAATCAGGTAGGCTTAATAGAAATGAGGAGGCTGACCAAACTAAAAGAATTAAACATTTCCTTCTTCCATACTCTCTTAAGATTCACTGTTGTGGTCGTTGTTTTCTTGGGGTCCTTGTGTTATGTAAAAACATAATTTTTGCAGGCAGACTTTGGGTGTGTGCATTATTTTGGCCCAGTGACAAGGTGGGGGCGAAGTGAAGATTTTAGGATTTGAAAGTAACCGAATAAAGGAAGGTAGCAATGGCTTTAATAAATATGACTTTATTCCATGTGACTTTTGCAAGACAAATGGAATCTTTGGACCCGATGATTTTTGAAAACCGTTTGCAAGACATAATTACACCCCCATGGAAAGGATCTGATTTGGGCCAATCCTCCACGGCAGAAATCAAAGGAGGACATCAGTGGACCTTTGGGCTGAATAAAGGCTGACAGTGAGGCCTTATAAGTTAATTAAAGTCAGATTTATACCCCTAATGCCCAAGGTCATTCTGGAGGCTTCCTAGGGCAACCCGAGCTTTGTTACCCATGACGTTGGCCAGAGCATTTGGCTTTTGCTTAACAGTAAACCTGAGCTGCCTGAAAAGCCACGTGAAGCACGTGGATGCTTTTGTGCTGGGCCTCTTTGGAAACCATGACAACTCTCCCCCAGATCGGGATCCAATTGGGGTCAGTGGGAGCTTTTGGTAACCCCAGGACTTCTGAGCTCAGGCTCCTAATCCACATCTCTTCTTTTCAGAACCTCGGTGTTAATCTCCATAGCAGCTTTCTCCATGTTTTATAAGGAGGAGGCCAACGACGGGTCACAGGCAGCACAGAAGGGCAGCTGAGCAGTTCCTATTAGGACCCTGCAACTGCTACAAGCCCAGGACCTGGGCGGGTGCCGAGGTCTCAGGTCAGTCCCCGGTGAACGGACATCTTCTGTCTTCTGAGCCCTTGGACCCTCTGAGCCTAGGATGCTACTGTTCACACTTCCTGTCACCCATAACGGACCCAATGACTCTGAAGCTTTTCTACACAACCTACTACTTTGCCTGTGACACCTCCAGCAAAAAGCATTTGGCAAGCCATTGTCCCGAAGGAGATCTCCCCAGGCTAGGGGGAGGGACACAGCCCCTCTCAAGAGGGGAGCAGCTCTTTCCAACAGCCCATCTTTCCTCCTCCTCACACGACTTGCCAGATGCACAGCAGCACCAGTGGCGGAGCATAAGCTGCAGGTGGCCACACCTGACTAACGGGCATGGAAGGAGCCAGGACTCCGAGAGCTCTCATGCGGCCTGGTGTCCGACACTTTGGAAAAGCTGAGTTAGCCCTTTCAGATCACCCATCACTGAAGCAATTATTTGTCTCATGGATGAGTACAATGACTCTGGACCCTAGCTATGCATTATGATCACTGAAGGAGCTAAAAATCCCTGATCCCGTGCTGCCCCAAGACAAGTGAAATTTCTGAGGGTGAGACCGAAGAAGAAGCATATTTGGGGGTGAGGGATTGTTGTGATTGTTGCTTACAATTTCCCCAGAAAATTCCAACGTGCAACCAAGACTGTGAAGTCCTGGCTTGTGCACAATCTCAGAGACACCAAACAGTCTCAACTGGAGCAACTTACACCAGGACATCTCACTGTCTGCAGTATTATATTTTAAAAAATATATATTCTGGAGGCCTGCAAGCCACCCTCCCAGATAAACATTCTGTCCTTGGTAATGTGACTTAACTTTCTGTCTCCAAATGCTGTCTTCCACATAAACTGCTGTTACAGAAAATCGTATTACTCAGGGAAACACACTACACTTTATACAAGTATAAATATATTATTTGAAAGAATTTTCCCTTGAGAAAGAGCGTAATGATAGAAAACAAAAGTTTCTTCAAGTCTCTCAAATTCATGAGACTTTGGAACACATTTCTCTCTTTATCATGGATAATTTGATATACAAGGAAACAACTGCCTTTAAAATGGGACTTCCTAGATGGAAACATGAAGCTTGACAGTGGGGGCAAAATAAACAACTTTGTTTTGCCAATTATCATTACCTTAATTGCATGTTTAAAAAAAAAAAAAAGCCCAGATAGGTATATCTAATTATTCCATTTGTTGCTAAACCTGGTCTAAATTTCTTCATTTATAAGGTATTTCCAAATTTAAAAAATTAAGGCTATGAGGCCAGCCGAGTGGCTCAGTTGGTTAAGAGTGCAAGCTCTGAGCAACAGGGTCACCAGTTCGATTTCCACATGGGCCAGTGAGCTGCGCCTGAGCTGAGCTGCCAGCAGGTGGCAGGATGGCTCAGTGGTTAAAGCGTGTGCTCTTAGCGACAAGGTTTCTGGTTCGACTCCCACATGGGATAGTGGGCTATGCCCACACACAACTAAGATTGAACACAGCAACTTGAGCTGAGCAGACGCAAACTGCCTATGGGCAGTCGGATGGTGACTGGACTTGGAGCTGAGCTAGCTGCGCCCACCACAACTAAGATTGAAGGACAGCAACTTGGCTCTTCCCCTTCCTCAATTCCCCAATAAAATCTTAAAAAAAAAATTAAGGCTATGGACTGTCCCTATCCTTTTGCTTTAGTGCATCATGGGTAATACCCCAGGTAAAACTTGCTTGCCAGTGTCTAACATTTATTTCAAAATCCATTCAGCTTTCTCTGATTGCTCCCCAAACTGTATTTGGAGAAGACTTGCCAGGATTAAAACTGGCACACCTACCCAGGTCTTAGGGGTTGTGTCTTTGGAAACATCAGTAACGGTAACAATAATTAGTAGTAGGTTGTATACAAAAGCTTTCAAGTCATTGGATCAGTTATGGGTGACTGGAAATGTGAACAACTTTTACATTATTGTTTTTTAACATTCGTAAAACACTGGAAAAAATGTTATATGATTATAACATCAATCAAAGCTTAACTACATGCCATGTGCCCGTTAAGTCTGATCAAATTTACAGTGCCAGTTAAGAGTCTAAGTGTTTCCATTAGTTTGTTTCATCCCTCAAAACAGCCCTATGAGGGTTACCTGTGAGGCACGCCATTACAACTACCAAATTCCAAAGAGAGAGGCTGAGAGTAAATAAGTTACAAAGAGTTACAAAGCTAGTAAGAAACAGAACCAGGTTAAAACACACACACTATCTGGCTCCTGAATCCATAGGCTTCACCACCACCATCAGCTATGGGAAGGTTTTCTTGTTTGCCTGGGTGGAAGCCCAGTGGCCTCTGAGGTGTGTTGCAGCCTCAGGGCTCAGACCTGCCTCACTGTTTTGGAAAGCTGCTGATAAATTCTCCATGGTTACGTCCTGGACCTGATGGACTCAATCCCAAACTACCTTGGAGTTTGCTCTGTCTGGACTGATATTATGAATCCTGTCTTCAGTGAATAATCAACATCCTGGCATTCTCTAATATGTCCAAAATTTCTGTACCATTTATTGTTTATTCATACTATTTCCTCTGAAAGGAATGTTCCTCTCTTTTCCTTCATTATAAGAAACATTTCCAGATTCAGCTAAAAGCTGCTGCTTCTATCAAACATAACCTACGCTTTTTTTTAATTGAAAAATATTTGACATATAACATTATGTAAACGTAAGGCGTACAATGATTTGATACATTTATATACTGTAATATTGGTCATTATACTGAACGTTAAGTGAAAATTCTAACATACCAGAACTTTACATACAAAGTGATCTCAGTAGGAGGAAAAAGACACAAAATAATGTAAAGAGTAGTCATCTTCAGGTCTGAGGACTAGAGGTGACTTTTTTCTTTTTACATTTTAATTTAATTTTAGTTCAAGTTAATTTACTATAATTGGTCAAAATAATTAATCAAAATTATACATAAAAACAATTGATATTATTCATTTGTGTAACCTACTTATAACTTCAGTTACATACACAATGTCCTACAGTAACTCCTGCAGGGTGGATCTACGGCCCATTTTTTAATGGGCTATGCCTTGTATAATGCGGCAATTTGAGAGATTTTTATTCTTTTAAAGATGCCAAATCTCCCTTTTTTTCAGTAGACACAACTGCCGTCCAGCTCTCGCTAATAGCCTTTGCCTTATTCATGGTAGCTCAAAACAAAACACCTAAAATAATTAGCTTAAGGATTTAGGCCAAACATCCTCTTAAAAAATACTGGATATTGGGGCTGAATGGCCAGGATTATTTGTCAATATTGATGAAACTTGCTAGCTAGTTGTTGGATTTCTGCTCTTGTCTGCCTTTGAAAATTCACACAGTTTTAGGAAGTCAAAGGAATATATTCCAGTCTCTCTGCATCTGTGATTATACTCAGTTTGTTTAAATATCATGCCAAAATAACTACTTCAAGAGTGGAAAACATAACTAAGAAATAAGAGGGTTGTTTAATATTATGAAAGTTATTAATATAACACATCCCATTAATTAGTCAAATGTCAACTACAAACCCCATAATTATCCAAATAGGAGACAAAAAAAAATTTGATCACATTTAATGCTTATTCTCCATTAAAACTGCAAAACACACAAAAAATGGAAGCATACTATTTAATATGATAGTGAATTTCTAGCACAAGCCAATAACCAGCATCATACTTAATACATATATCAAGTTCGTAGGACAGGTAAATTCATACAGCCAACTAGTATGATTTAACCTCATTTTGGAAGTCCTAGACAATAAAATATGAAATATAAATTCAAGTCATACATATTGCAAAGGAAAAAATAAGAAATTTGTCATTATTGTCAGATGATGACATGTTGGTTTCCTTAGAAATCCCAAGAGGAGCTACTGACGAGATCTTAGAATTAATTAGTAGATTCAGTAACTTAGATGGATATCTTATGTAAATCTTGATCAATAACCATTAAATAGAATGAATGCTTAAAATATTTCATTCACAACAGCACCGAAATAAACACCCTAAAATATCTAGAACATAAGAAAAACTATATCTGAAAAAAGAGGTTAAAAATAGAAAATCATGGTTTTAATGTGAAAAGAATTTAAAATAGCAGATTCTTCCAGGTTTAAAATATACCAGGGATGCCCAAAAAATAGACACATTTTAAGAGATGCTATCTATGTATTATTTTTCAAAGTTGGATTGAATTACCGTAGCAATATGTAGTATGACATTCACTCAAAAGATGGCGTTCATCAAATGAATGCTAGCGTCATTCATTGTATTACAATTTTAATCCAGTTTTTGCTTTCTTAAAATATGCATACATTTTTTTGGCACCCTCTGTATTATAGTACTTCAGTAATTAAGACAGCATTATATTAACATTTAAACCTACTCAGAAAGATTAGAAGAACTGAACAGGTCAACAAGGAATAGAATGAATGCATATAATGTTCATAGATAAAATGTTATTCCATGCTAAACATGGAATCAAGGAACAAAACCAAACAAACAAAAATCATAGAGGAAATGAAGAATAACATAATGAAATTTTTTGAAAACTGATTTAGTTATTTTGGGGAAATATCTAGTTTGATACCTGCTCCATGTTGTACATCAAAATAAATCCAAAGAGGATTTTGATTAATTATTTTGACTAATTACAGTAAGTTAACTTTAAACTAATTAAAATTAAATTCAAATATAAAAAGAAAAATCTCTCAAATCACCACATTATATACAAGGCGTAGCCCCTTAAGACATGGACATTCATCCACCCTGCAAGAGTTCTCATAGGACATTGTATATGTAACTGGAATTTCAAGTAGGCTATAAAAACGAATAATAGCAATTGTTTTTTTATTTATAATCTTGTTTCATGGGATACTTCAAGGGATGATCCTATAAGGAGATAACTTTGGAGCTCAGAATCAAAGAAAAAAGTATAAAGCCTTGTGGTGGGTTAGCAGCCGCACAAAGACCACAGTGCTTGGGGACAGTCAGTGAATAGCAAGGGTAGAGCGAGAGCTGGAGAGAAAAGCAAAGGACACATCATGCAGGGCTGGCTCAGGTCATTCCATCTCACTCTAATGCTGTCGTCCGTACAAATGGCAAATGTTTTTGGGGGGAGCAAAATTGGCAAGGCCTATAAAAAGCCATAAAATATCTTTTATTTAACTCAGCAATCTCATTTATGGAAATTCATTCCAGGAGACTTATTCTCCCCCATGTCCTCCAATGATTATTTCAAACACTTCCAGTCTCCAAAAATTCCTTATTTTATGAAAAGGGTAGCCCTTTCATACTCCTTCCCCCTAGAGGAAGAACTAACCCACTTTCAGGAAAAAATAAATAAATAAAAAGATTTGTTAGGTAAAACCTCCTTATAATCTGCATTTTGAACCAATATCTCATCTTTAGACCCATCCTGGCCTCAGGCCATCTTCTGCTCTGCGGAAGGTGCCCTCTTGCTGTGTGAGGTCCAGCAGACCCTGACTCATGTCTCCTTTTTCCGCCTCTGGAATCCAATTCCATGATTTCTCCTCAATTATGATTTTCTATTTCTCCTTCTCTACCAACTTCTTCGACAGTTCAACTCACTCAAAAACCAGCCATTGCTGAAGAAACAAAACAAAGAAATTCCCCTTTCCTCCTCCCTCCTGTCCCTCTTATCCAACTTTTCTCAAAAACGAATTGACTGCACTGCCTCACTTTCAGTCACACCCCCAGTTTCCACCATTTTGCTCTTGCTTCCTTGGAAATTGATCTGGGCAATACTACCAATGTTCTCATTGTTACTGCATCTTTCTGTGTGTCCAACGTTTTGCTGTGGGTATGTTTCAGGGGTGGCCTTGTTCTGAGGGAGCACATAAAGCCACCAAGGAAGCGTGAAAAATTTTATTTTCCTCTTCGCAATGAGGCTTTCCAGTACTTGATGTTGCACTGTTCTTTGTAGAGGTATTATACGCCACTTTAAAAATAACGTCTGCAGTGTCTTGGCTTGGGCGAATCCCATGTATAATTCCTAGGAAAAAACACTGGAGCCCACTGAATGTATCCACAAGGTAATAGCCTACGATTAGAAAAGGAGATCTTTGGAGGGTCAGGCGGCTTGAGGAGTTGCTGATTCTGGGGTGGGGAGGCTGGAAACCTCTATGACATAACCTGGGACTGGACGATGTGATGAAAGGATGGCGGTACTCAAGGTGGCACATAAAAGAAAACAGGGGAGAGTTGATGATATACTTTTGTTTCCCATAATTTAGTCTAATGATCTACTGATCAAGCTGGAATGCATATGCGTCTGATGTTTTCTTGGGGGAGACGTATCCCGTCTTTGTTCTTGCCTAACTGAGGACTCTGTTCTTATGAGTCTGATATTGCAAATAGGTTGTTTTGTGAAATGGAAAGATCCCTACAAAAAAAAAAAAGAAAAGAAAAAAAAGACCCTCACCCAGGCAAGAGATGCCACCTTCTATTCGTTTCTGATGCTTCTACTTTCTAACACTTCCAGCCTGCCAAACTGCAGGATAAAGTACATACAGTAAAATTATACAGACTTGCAAAAATTCTGATTTGAATTCAGGGTATTAATAGCAGAAGGAATGTTCTTCTGGGAGTAATCTAAGTGTTATATTTACCTTTGGTTTGAGAATATTTGCAGTGAGGAATTTCAAATGCAAATATTTTAAAAGCATAGCATGTTGGTAGAGAGAGACACTGTGGGCACTTCTGTTTTCCTTAAAAAAAAGGTTTTTCTTGACTTTTTATTGGAATCCTAATGAGACCATAATTACGACAGCAAAAGGGGGAAAACGCAGCTGTTAAAAGCTTGGTGTTACTGTATATATAGTCCCTGTACTAAATTAAAAAAAAATTCTGAAGACATTCAAGGGAAAAAAAGAAAGATGATTTAGCAAAGTAAAACTTGAACCATTATATCCTTGGTATGCATGGATTTTTTTTTAATGTGGATTTTTGAAATTTGGCAGTCATGTTTCCTCTTATCTTTTCATTTTAATTGGGCCATAGGATAACACACTTTAAAAGAAGACTCACTTTTTTGGGTCTCTTCCACAACATTCAACCTCCCCAACCCCGTTTAGCATTATGACTATGAACTAAACATCTTCAGAAGGTAAAGATTCAATTATTTTCTTGGCTACAGCTCTTTTTGTAAAAGCTGGATGTCTGTGCATGGGAGAAGGTGTATCTTTTAACATGGGACTCATAATTACAGAAACTTTCATCTTCTAGTTCAAAGCAGATATTCATATTTCTGCTACACTTGACCAAAGGAAGTATTTTTCCCTCTTGAATAGATGACCATGATAAATTAGATGAAACTCAATATAATTTTTAATCAAATGGTTCCAAAATGATACCTAATTCATCTCGTCATGTCATAGAGCTTGACTCAAGCCAAATAAATGCTTTTAACAGAATAAAAATGATGCTCTGAGCAGATCCTTCACGAGAATGTGCTCAGATTGACTCATCACAAGTGATATTTGTTAACTTGATAGAAATTTTCAACCAGAAGTTCCAGCAACGATAATCCAATCCTAACCTTCCTTCGTTTCCTGTCTCTGGTTGAGGAAATGAAGCTCTGTGTATTAGCAAAACAGTGGAAGAAACAGAGAGTGGCAAAGAGGAATGAATCTTCCAAGGACCAAAATGGAAGTGTCATTTGACCCCTGTTTTATTCCCAAGCCATCCCCCAGCCCTTCCTCAAGGGTCCCTAAAGGGCCTTTCCTCCAGTGGGACTCCCTCCCTCTTGAATGGGAGCCTTTGGGAAGCCCTCCTTGCATCACCCTCTGCGCTAAAAAGGAGGATACTATTATTATGTCTACTGAAATAGACTCATGCCTCGAATTCTGATCAATGTGAGTCTTCACCACAACCAGCAGAATAGTAATCTTTAAGATTGATATCTTAGAAGCCTAAAGGTCTCAGCTCTGTGAAAGTCGAACGGTCATTATTTCCAGAGTTAAAAAGTATTATCAAACACTGTGCTTTCAGTTCGGTGACTGTGTCAGCTTATATTACAGGTGAATAATGCATGTCTAAACTAGCGATTGTCAGAGAGCTGTTATCTTGTCACAAATACCACCACAGAGGTCGACTTCACAAGGAGCTAAGGTTGTGAGAGTACTGGGAGTGAATAAAGAGGATACATGCTGCATTTCAGATATTTACTAATTGCAGATGGCGGTATTGCTTTAAAATTTTTTCATACGTTAATTGCTACATTTGATGGATGTAGCACATTTACTTTTAATGCACGCTATTGCCAATTAATTTTTTTCACATTATGATAAACCCCAGCCCTCCACTGCTCACCCCCACCCACAACAGGTCCCACCACTGCTATCTGTTTCTTTCACACTCAAAGAATCTTCCATCTCACAAAAAGAGAACTAGCTACCACACAAAAGGTATTTAAAACATCTTTCCCATTTTCTTAAAACCATGTAAGTGATCAGGTCTTCCTGAAATGGTGACTGTAATTACTGCCCTGATATGACCAGGAGGGTGAGAAATATGGAGATGGGAGGGAACATGGGCCTTGGGCTGCCAGGTGGGGTTATATGGCTTTCGTTGCCTTGTCTATTTCTTACTCTGTTATATTTGAATATGGAATGAAAGCAGTGGTATGCCACACTTGTAGAATCATGCAATAAGGAAACAAAAGGGTTAGGCCATCCAATTTTTCTTCGGGGAGGGAGTGAAAAGGTAAAAACCTTCCTTTTATCCTCACCCTATGTTATATATGCATAGGAACTCAAAAAATATCTCAGTAATACAAAAGAAGGAGTATGATTTTGACACCTTCTTCTGTGGTAACCCTACTGTTAGCTCATTCTTTTCCCCTTTAAAATTTTACTTTTTTAATGGTAGGGTTATTTTTCTTCTGGTTTCAAAGTAAGATATCTTTATTCTGAAAAAAAATCATTAAAAAGAACAAGGTATAAAATTAGAATAGCCCCAACATTCAGAGATAACTTTTTTTTTCCATTGGGGGAATATATGTTTTCATCTTTCATGTGCGTCAACTTTTAAAAATAATTTTGATTATACTTAACACACTGATATCATAGTGGTGTCTCTCAGGTTATTTGTCATCACCTAACAAATACCAATATGATTTTTAATCTGATTCTTAAAGATATGAACAATCATTTATTTAGTCATTCCCCAAGTTTTTGGACATTCAGTTTCTCAAATCCCACCTCTGTTGCTGTCACTTCAGAAGCAAAGTCACTCACCCACTTCTGCATACACAGTTCCTATGGCCTAACGTTACCCACATCCACTGGAAGAGTAAAACCAAGCAGAGAGAAAGCCTTGGGGATTATAGTTCATCAAGCTTGCTCCTAATACTTTACGTGGAAAGTCTACTATCTCTCCATCTTTGGGTCCTTCCTGTCTCTCTAGAACTAGGAACACATTTTTCTCTTCGGCTCATCTCCCTTCTTTAGTCTCTGCTGTCCTGGGTCTGCAGCATCTAGTAAACTCTAGTTTAAAGTGGCCTTGCATTCCCAGTTCCTCCTAGCTAACCGTACTCTGTTGTAGCCC
>NW_017731500.1:2459217-2460922 GCF_001890085.2 Hipposideros armiger | reverse complement strand
GCTGGTAAGTACCCAGACGTTATCTGGGAAATGTGCGCAATTTGGACATTGCAGTTTGGCAAACAGTGTTGGCGGGAGGGAATGCGCCGAAAGTCACAGCCTCACTGACTCTAGCAATTATAAAAACACATCTTTAATGAATTTTTTTTAAATCCTTTACCTTTTCGTTTACTAGCACTGTGGTTTTGTAGTCCCAAAAATGGGGGCCTGCTCAGTGATGAAACACAGTATTTACATTTTACTCAACAAAGGAAAACTTCATGAATTCCCCAATTGTTAAATCTGATGGCTACCTCTGTGTTTGGGGTGTCCTAAGGCACCTCAAAAGGAATCCTTACGTCATTGTACATTGTGTATAGATAGTAGGATTAAGGTGAGATCTTCAATGTGGTCAAATGTCACTAATGAACACCTTTAGATTACCACCTTTAGGTCCTGTAGTCCCCCAAATCTACCATATGATATGAAAAATAGCTGTGGACACCTTAAGTCGTTACTGGGAACTATGAAAGGACTCATTTACATATTAGTAGGCTTCCACCTGTCACAGCAGAGAAGTCACTTGTTGAGTGGACCCCATTCAGCCTATCTTTACGTCCCCACTGGTTCCCTCCAAACCCACTGGAGTGTCCACAGGCCCCAGACCCTCTGGGACTCTCCCCAGGAACCAATCTGAACCAGCTCATTCTCCTGAGCTTTTACTAGCCATGAATGCTTTCTCAGAACCAGCTTTCAGCACTCAGCCGGCAACTATGATTTCTGATCTTATTTGAAGTGTCTCTATCCATCTGTCTCTCTACATATAAAATAAATTTTCAATTATAAAAGTAAGTATTTATGATAAAACTTTAAGAAGACAAAGAGGAGCATAAGATTAAATTATTATTCATAATTTCACTGCCCGAAAACAACCATTGTAAACATTCTGATTATATAGTTGGGCTTTGGGCTTTTAGATGTATACAGAAATAGACATTTAAAATTTTAAATCATAATATTCATAATATCCGTACCTCTTGTTTTTAACAAATAGGACTCCATGGTGATTCTCTCTACTTCCCAGTGCATGTGCACATCCATGTTTTGAAAAGTCTAGTTCCCTTGGTTTGAGGCTTATTTAGATGATGGTTTAGCTCCTGACTCCAACCCCCATGTCCACCATCTTGACATTTTTTCACCCTTGGCCCCAAAGCCTGCAGATTGAGGATCTGAAGGCTTTTTCCCACAGGAGAACAGGCTGAAATGTGCAATCCTGGATTGGATCAAGGGCTAGCTAATATTCCTGTAAGGACTTCCCTGGGACAATAGATGAACTGGGAACAAGCTATGTAGATAATAGTATCAATGGTAAAAAAAAAAAAAAAGTCTGAGTGTCATCAGCATTCTTTAACTATGGGATGGAATGCCCTTATTCTCAGGAAGCACACACTGAAGAATTTAGATGTAAAGGAGCACAATTTCTGTTAACATACTCTCAAATGGTTAAAAAAAAAAGTTAGCAAGGTATACAGGATTTTTTTTCCCTTAAAACTTTTCTATGAGTTTAAATTATTTCCAAATAAAATTAAAAATTAAATGCCAACTCCTTAACAAAGCAAGCAAACAAAAAAAAACAGAGAAAGAGACAGAGAGAGAGAGAAAGAGAGAGAAAGAGAGAGAGAGAGAGAGAGAGAGAGAGAGAGAGAGAGAGAGAGAGAGAGAGAGA
>NW_017731500.1:2455184-2459147 GCF_001890085.2 Hipposideros armiger | reverse complement strand
TCTGCTGTCCTGGGTCTGCAGCATCTAGTAAACTCTAGTTTAAAGTGGCCTTGCATTCCCAGTTCCTCCTAGCTAACCGTACTCTGTTGTAGCCCATCCCCCACCATCACACTTCGCTACAATCAGATAGCTTTGCTTTCTCGCTAATTGTCTTTTGCTTATTCTCCATGTCTCGGTTAGCTGAAGCTGCCATAACAAATCACCATAGACTGAGCGGCTTAAACAACAGAAATGTATTTTCTCACAGTTCTGGAGACTGGGAAGGCGAGATTAAGGTCTGGTGAGCCCTCTCTGTCTTTGGGTTGCTGAAGGCTGCTTTCTCATCGTGTCCTCACATGACCTCTCCTTAGCACCTACATGCAGAAAGAGAGCTGTCCTCTCTTCATAAGGCCACCCAGTCTATTAAATTAGGGCCCGTGCTTATGATCTCATTTAATCTTTAGTACCTCATGAAAAGCCTTGTCCTCAAATTCAGTCCCACTGCAGTTTAGAGCTTCAACATATGAATTTAGGGGGACACAATTCAGTCCATAGCATCCCCTTTAAATACAGGACAGATTCTATTAATACCATGACTATTCCAAACTCCTTTCTGGAGGAAATGCTCATACTTCCAAAATCATGGCAACATCACCCCGAAAACAGCTGGGGCCTGCACACCTCGTGCAAACCAGCAGTCCTGACAAACTACATGCAACTCCCACAACACATATTTCCATGAACACTCAGATGTCCCCTTGGTTAACTGTCTCCAAGCTTGTTTCTCCGCCATCACAATGGTGCACCTCAGACGCTGCTTCTGATTATAAACCTGTCTGGCTCTCAAGTCACAAAACAGCAGCAAAGTTTAGCTAATCAATGTTTTACGGCCGTAATTAAACTACGCACTTACAAATAAAATGTAACACTTAAAATCAGGTCCCAATTTCTCAAAGCTGCATTAATATTTATAAAATGATTATTGCAGACAGGCACATTCTTTTACTGCTTATTAGGGCGCACAGAATGCTCTCAGGGGCAGTAAATTCTTAACTATCACAGAAGCTGACGGCCACGGTTCCTCACTTCCTCAGCCTTGTCCCAACAACTTCCGACCTTCGGAGGCTGTTTTATGGATAAGCTTCTGGTCTTTTTCACTTCCCTGCCTTTCCATCCCCAAGAGATGCTATGTTAAGAGGTATCCTCTGAGAGACAGCTGAAAACATGGTGACTTTCCCTCGTGACTCCATGGAGTAAATGGAGCAAAAAGGTCCATCCTCAGCCAGGGGAAGCCGACCTGCAGTTTCTATCTCTTCAATGAATTCTGCAGCCCGAGTGATGACAATTCTTCTCTCCCAAGGTCCACCCACATTTGTTTCCACCAGACCACCATCATGGCCTATTATTAGCCAATATAAGGCCTGTAATATCTCAATAGAATTTTTGTAGGGGTAAAAATCACACACTTATATAATAGAGGTGGGAATTGATTTACATTGCGATAGCATGAGCTCTAAAGCAATACAATATTTTAGAAATATTCATTAGCCCAAAAGGAAACTTTAAATGGGAAAACTAACCCCACCAGCTGGCAATGTAACAGAACAGAGAGGGGATAACACATTTGGCCAAGTTCATATCCATTGGAGCTTTGAGACTTCACATTCTCGGCCCCTTTTGGGGGCTCAGGTTCCTTTTATACTTGGCAGAATGTTGTTTCCTGATGCACAGAGAGCATGAAAATGGTTTGGGGGGAAGTAGTCACAGGGCTCCAACAGTATCAAATAGCTTCTTACAAAACATTTTGATGAGCTCACTTGAAATTCATCAGAAATGTACAGATTATATTCACTTCATGAAAATGCTCTTTTCATAGAATTATACAGTAGGAAGGGAACTTTGGTATCATCAATTCAAAATCTCTCCTTTTACAGATGAAAGTACTATGGCAAAGTGAAATTAGTTGTCTTTGGCTGATCAATTATATGCTCAAAAGAAAAAGTTAGTTGTTTGGAAAAGTATTATTGCCTCTATAGAGAATGGATTCAGCCATAACTTGTATGTATGAATACTTAATAGAAACTGTTGATAATGGCAGTGGTGGAGGCGAAAGAAGCGGCAAACCTGCCAGTTAAATATTATGAATTCAGAACACAGAAGTGCACATCTATTCCACTATGTTCCCACAGTCTGCTACGAGGGCTCAAATTCCTACTATCAAAATCATCCCATGGAATTCAGATTTTATCACTATGGAAACTCCCGGTTATATGCAAATCTTATACATGTAGAATGAAAGCTATAACATATTAGTTCATTGTTACATTAGTTTGAATTAGATTATCAACATATATAAGAAGGAGACAGGACAAGCAGATACATTGATTGGGAAGAAATACAAGGGAACCTGTAGGGTTCCAGCATCTATTCCATGTGCCTCAGAAAGCAAGATGGTGCAAAGGATGGGATGGGATGGACAGTTGGGGCATGTGAGCTTTGTGTGGCATAAACAGGAAGAAGGAATTCATTAAAGGAAGTCAGAGATGCCAAAGAAGAATCTCGCCTTCTAGGTCATTCATTCAGATAGGCTCATGGACACCTACTTGATCAATGGGGAATATCAAACTCAGGTGAAACAAGCAAACATGAAAGCCAACCAGAGGTGAATAAAACAGAAGCCTGTTTCAGGAAAAGAACATGGAATCTGGGGTCGGATGGATGTGGCTTCAAAACATGTATCTTTCATCTACTAGCTACATGATCTTGAGCAAACCACTTAAACTTGAGCATCAGCCTCTCATATGCAACACAAGGGTAACAGCACTTTTCAGGAGTTGTTAAAAGAATTGTGTCTGACATACAGTAGATATTCAAGACCTAGTGCCTTCAAGAAAGGAGAGGAAATTTTACAAAGCTGGAAACTTACAGTTGTAAATGAAGCATTCTCCATTGTCAAATTCCAACCTGGCTAGCCTGTAAAATGCTCAAAGGATGGGACCCAGCCTTCTTACTCACACCCTGTTTCGGGGCCAGTGTTACCGGGTTCTTCTCTGCAACACTAAAACTAAGACTATCATTGTCACTCAGCCAACAAGAAGCCTGAGGAGGACCACTCAGGAGGACAACCCTTTGCAGAATCAGTAGATCACAAAGCCTGGGGGAATTTGGGGACGGGATTTAGGGGATCTTACATTTCATCTCATTTTATTCTGCTCACAACGCTTTATTTCCTTCACATGGGAAAGGACTTGGTGTAGAGTATAAAGAAAGTAGAGGAGCGTAGGACTCGCACCCTGGAACTTGCTGGTTCCTCCTTATAAAATTCTGAGTTGCACTGCATCGATGCTCACAGGATATTTACGATACTGTTATGACTATAGCACCGTAGTTGCACTGACAACTCCACTACGGATGTGTAAATTACCGTATTTCCCCATGTATAAGATGCTCCCACGTATAGGATGCACCTTAATTTGGGGGCCCGAAATTTGAAAAAAAAATGTATTACATAAAGTTATGGAACTCAAGTTTTATTCATCATAAAATTCATACAACTCTTCATCACTGTCAGAACTCCCAACCATTAGCTTGTCCTCATCTGTGTCTGATGACGATGAATCACTGTCTTCATATGTTGCCTCATCCTCAGTTCCATCTATGGCATTTGAAATCTACAACCACTGTATAACATGCACCCAATTTTTAGACGCCAAATTTTTCGAAAAAAGGTGTGTCTTATACATGGGGAAATACGGTATACTCAGCGAAGGTCTTGCCGCAGAGAACTTGAAATTCAAATATAGGAAAAGAAATGCCAGGAGACCAACGCTCTGCAGTACCTGGCTTACAGAAAGAAGTTGTTTGGGAACTGTATGCCTGCTTTCGAAAAGCTGGTAAGTACCCAGACGTTATCTGGGAAATGTGCGCAATTTGGACATTGCAGTTTGGCAAACAGTGTTGGCGGGAGGGAATGCGCCGAAAGTC
>NW_017731500.1:2416587-2453704 GCF_001890085.2 Hipposideros armiger | reverse complement strand
AAGAGACAGAGAGAGAGAGAAAGAGAGAGAAAGAGAGAGAGAGAGAGAGAGAGAGAGAGAGAGAGAGAGAGAGAGAGAGAGAGAGAACTTTTTGTCCATTTTTGCCTGTTGAAGTTAAACTAAGCATATTATTTTGGGATAAAAATCCCTTAGAAATCAGCAAGTATAGTTTGTCTCACTTAAAAAAAAATTAAAAGACATTGCCTTGTCTAAGACAATATACAAAACAAAGTGTTTTCATTTCCCTGGTTTGCACACTGCCTCGGCCTTAAACTCTATGGCTGAGAAATGTGTGAAGTTTGGCTGCTTAAGATTTCCCTACTCCAGAATTTATGCTAAAATGTACTGGAAAGATAAGGAGCAAGCTCTTAATTTCTTTTAATTGGAACAAGAGATTACAGAAAGTTCAATTCAGATTCCAGACACCATAAAACCTATTCAGAAATGAATGGTGGGTAGATTGAAATGCGCACACACACTCCCACCCCTACCTTTAAACCCCCAATGACAAGAGTTTTACTTTTGTTAGGAATGATATCATGTGTACGGTTTAAGGTTTTCAGTAACATAGCAACATTTGCTATGCGTGCAATAACAGCATCTAAAATGACATAATAAAAAAAGAATTATCTGCGATTAGAAGTGAACTGTTAAAACGACTCTGGTCAGTGCCAAAAATCAAGGGAGTTTATTATTTCAGTAGCTGCAGTGAAAACCCCCTCTGGGTGCCTAGAAAATCTACCCCCCTGAGCTTTCCACCCATCTCCTCACTGACATGGTAATGGGCTTTGTTAAATTCAAAGACAGTTACGTCAGCAATTTGTGGCCTCTCGTGGGCTTTCCAGGTCTATAAAGCACACAAATTATACCCAAATATTGGCCTGAAAAATTAGTAAGCTATCGGGTTTGTGTTATTTTAGCCAAGGCTTTACTGGAGTAAAAGAAACCGAGGGACCCTAAAGCTCAATAGTTTCTTTGCTGCTTTATTATTTTCTTTTTTGGTGGGCGATTCTGATATGTTAATACTGTTTCTTTTCTTTCTCTTTTCTTTCTTTCTTTTTTTTTTTGCTTCATTTGACATGATTTTTATTATTTTTACCTTGTTTTGTTTTCTTTGACACCCAAGGAAAATTCTCACAGATGCTAATGAACACTGCATTTATGGTACCTTTATAAAATGCTGCTCTTTGGTTTCTGCTTAGAATTGAGTGATTAAATATATATATGTATATATGTATATATGTATATATATTCACCTTCCTGCTTTAGAACCTTCCATGAATATACCTGAAAATGATAAAGCCCTTTGTTACAAGTCACAGATTCCTGGTAGGCATCTGTGCATCCAAGTACATATGTCAGAAATGGTACAGTTGTGGAGTGGGCCAGATAAGGACGCTGCAGAATCAAACTCGTCGTGGTGATCAGAATCAAGCCCTGCATTGATTTAATGAGGAAAAGCAATGAACTTGGAGTCCAAACACTTAAATCTAACACCAGATCTTCGCTCTGAGCTTTGAGCTAGTGTTGCCAAATGTCTCCCCTTTTCCTTTTTAGCTTGATTATACTCTTTTTTTTTTCAGTGAAATGGAAATATGGACAATCACATGAAATGATATGGCTGAATGAGTTATCAAAAGTTGACCATCCTTGTCAATAGCCTCTCCAGGAAGCTTCCCTATGCCCCGTCCCGACCACAATTCCTCCACCTCCATAAATAACCACAATTCGGACTTTTCTAGTAATAATGATACAAGGAAGTGCTTGCTACAATAGTCAGAATAACGGTTATTTGTGACTGAATTTCTAAGTCTTTGTTTCTTCATTGGAGTCATAGGACTAATAATAGTATCACTAACTCACAATGGTGTTTGGAAAAATAAAGCATAACAAACAAAAAACACAACACGTTCAAGGGCTCTACAAGCTATAAAGCTTTCTGCCAAGAAAAGTGATTCCTATTACCCTGTAAGATCCTCAGATAGGGGGTCTGGAGACCAACCTAACTGTTTGTAACACACAAGCCTCCCGAGATGTATTGCTCGTAGCTCTTATCATTCATATTTATGTGCTGTGTGAGCTGCAGGGAGTTAGACTCTGAAGTTTTCCATAACATTATTTATCAAGCAGGAAGATAATTATGAGTAGCAATTGGGAGACATAATTGTTAATAAAGCTATGTTTGTTTTAGACGACTTGTACTTTAACTTGACATTTTCCACTAGACCTTCCCATGTGTTCCAAACTTCTGATATTTAATGTTCATAATTTAATCCCTACAAACATGAGTACGGGAGCTCCAAAGGTCTAACTCCAAGGGGGAAAAGGAGGCTTTGTTGAATAAAGTTATTTACATGGTTAATCAGGGCTAAAACCCAGGAGAAATGCAAATCACCTTGTTTCCAGAGAGGGAACAGTAGCACAGTCTTTGGCCAGCATTCACACCCTAGAGACAAACAAAAGCTTTGACTTTCTTCCCTTGAACTTCTTTTGTGTATGTGATCTTACTTGGTTTCAGTTTTCAAGTTTATAGAAATAATCTTCTGGGTGAACCAAGGTCAAAACAGCAACCTGGGGTTTAACTGCTGATCAAGCAAACAGGATGTCCAAATATTTCCCCGAAGCAATAAACCATCAGTTAATGGTGTCATTTCCACCCAGAATGCCCTCTTGGACCAACAGGAAATGTACCTTCATTTGCTGGCCGTGTTTGGTAGTATCCATTTTAAACACTATATAAAAATGGTTACATCAGGATTTCTAGCTCCATCCAAGAAGTTTTTAGGGAATTACAGGCTCAGTGGCTTCCCAGCTACCTCTATAACTTTCTCTTTACTCAACTGTTACCTGATCTGGTGGCTCCTTTATTTTAAAAGGACAATAGGGAACACTAGACAAGACCTTATCTAGAATTTAGAAGACCTCGATTCGAGTCCAGTTTCTGCCTCCGTGTAACATGACACAGGGCACTTCAAAATAGTGGGTAAAATTCTGAGAGGTTTGATTTAAATTCTGAACACATTATTTATAACCTCCTCACTGGAAAAGGGTTTTGCTATAGGTTATAAAAGGGTATGTCATCAAAATAAACCATAGTGAGTACAGAGGGAACAACAGCCCAAAAATGGTTTGACAGGATGGACAAAATCTTTGTGGGTATGCATCAAGAAACTTTTAAGAAATGTGCAAAGTCCTTTAAAGGTTGATACTCCTACAATGATTTGCTAATGCCAAGGAAATATCATTCAACTAACTAAGCTTTAAGAGATATTTCATCAAAAGTGATCTTAAATTCATGGTAGATCACAAATTGGAAGCTTTTCTTTTTCAGGTTGTAATGTAGCTTGCTATCCATTTGCTGTTCTATCCTCCAAATCTGACAAAACTACTTAATTTGTATTCTGCTCTTGTTATAACCATGAATCCTGGATCGTCTGATTTTCCTAGAGACCACCTTCTCTCTTCCTCAGATCCTGATTTTTTATGGTTTTTTTTTTAACTCCTTGACTAGCCTGAAACCCAGTCATCTCTTTTGATGCTTTTCCACTCTTGCAATTCTAGAATTCATTGCCCCTTTGTTTTTCTTTGATGCATATTCCCAGCTAGATAATCCCTTGCCTGCTTCCAAAGAGTGCTAATAAAAGTCAAGAGACACTGCTGAGTATACCATGATGTGAGCAATCCCAGTTTAGTGGGTCCTTGTCTAGTCCTTCAGCCTTCTCTATCACATTCTTCTTAGGGCCTGTTCTAAACCTACTGCATATTTTTAAATCTCAAATCTGTTTCTTCCGGCTGATCATCTACTCTCGTGGCTCACTTTGTTAATTCAACATTTTATTCCCTATCACGCTCATTGTGATTGCTTTGAGTTTTTCCATATTAAGACTTAATGTCATCATCTCTGTATCATTCAGAGCTTAAAACCTCCCCTTCTACTTCATGGAGGTTCAAGTTTCCGGCCTAAGCATCCTAATTTCACCTATTTTCAATGATCAAAATACCCACTTTACTGATTCGATAGTTTACTGATTCTTCTCACAAACTTTAATTCCTCACCTTTAAACATTTTCTACTACAAAATTTCCAAATGTACTGACAAATATAAATGTTATAACTAAAATTTAAAAAGATTAAAATAAAATAAAAAAAAAATAAAAACCCTGTCCTCTCTTCTTGTCCTTGCTTTTACTTAACCTAATCAAACCCTAACATTTCTACGGTTAGCTTCAAATCCATTTTTTAAAAAAATAGTAAATAATAGAGAAAAATTAGGCTCTTTGTGAATTTTTTTCCCAATCCAATTCCCCTCTTTCTCAATGCAGAGGTAGCCAATATCCTCAATTTGGTACCAATTTTTTTCATGCATGTTTTTATAATTTTATTACATATGCATGTGTCTATGAAAAATATATAATGTGATATGGAGAAAAATGGTCCCATAAGACACCCATGTGGCAATCTGCAGAACCTATGAATATCTTATCTGACATCAAAAAAAGGTACTTAGCAGATGTGCTTAAAGTTAAGGACACAGTAGATATGATCAAGGTTAAGAGCCTTGATGTGGGGAGATTATCGTGGGGAGATTATCGTAGATTATATGGGCTGGCCCAATATAATGACATGGGTCCTGAATTGAGAAAGAGGAGGGAAGAAGACTGGATTGGAGAGAGGTGACATAAGGTGACATAAGAAGGACTCCATCTGCCATTATTGCATTAAAGCCGGATGGAGAACAGAGCCCAAGAGCCAAGGAAGTAAGTAGCATCTAGAAGCTGAGAATGACCCTCAGTTTACTGCTACCCAGAAAACAGGGGCTTCAGTCTTACAACCTCAAGGAACAAAATGCTACCAGTAACCTAAGGAGCCAGGAAATAGATTCTCGAGCAGAGTTTGCCAACACCCCAATTTTAGTAAAACCTCTACTGGACTTCTGACTTACAAGATTAAAATAATTAATTTGTGTTGTTTTAAGCCACCAAGCTTGTGTTAATTTGCAATGATAGCACAGAAAATGAATATATACAGTATTGTTTTGTGTTGTAATGCTATTATTATATTTTGGGGGTTAACCCATGTTGATATATGTAGCTCTAGTTCATTCATTGTATGTTCTATGATGTTTTATAAATATTACACAACTTATTCATTATCCCCTTTGTTGATATTTAAGGATTTTTTTTCTGAAATTTTTACTGTTATATATTTTTTTAGATTCCCCCCCCAACTTTACTGAGGTATGATGGACAATAAAAATTATACATATATATTTAGATAATACAAAGTTATTTCTTCAGGTGTATAAAATGATGATTTAATATGCATGTATATTGTGAAATGATGACCTCAATCAAATTAGTTCATGCATCTCTCATCTCACATAGTTAGGGTTTTTATTTCTGTGGTGAGAACATAAGGTATCGCTCAGCACATTTCAAGTATGTGATACAGCATTAGTAACTACAGTCACTATACTGTATATTAGATCCCCAGAACCTATTCATCTTATAACTGAAAGTTTGTACCCTTTGATTAACTTCTCCCCATCTCCCCTACTCACAGTCCCTGGTTACCACTGTTCGACTCTCTGGTTCTGTGAGTTTGACTTTTATTACATTGTTGAGTATTCTCAGCCATGAACTTGGTATATTTCATTGTTTAGTTAGCATGTATTTTGCTACATTTATTCCCAGATACATTATGCTTCTCTCATCTCACTTTCTGTTGCAGGTGTATAAAAATGTAATGGTTTCTTTTTGTTGAGCATTCACCTGGCAACCTTCCTGAATTTTTATAAATGTCAACAAGTTGTTTAGTCTCTGGATTTTTTCTAGTAGACAGTCATATTGAATAACAAGTATTATAATCCTTATGTATTTTTTTTCTTCAGATGTGTTGCTTTGTGTTAGGCCACTAATTCAATGCTGAAGAGGAGGCATGCTAACATGAACACTTGCTATGTTCCTGAGTTAAATTTAACATATTTCCCTTTGTTGTAAAGTTCTTAAATATACAACTTTTCTTTTGTTTCCATTGTCCATGGAAAAGGTACATAAGTTACAGAGAACCATTTCCTTAAAATGTGTTAAAATTTGCCTGAAAAATGCTGAGCTATTATTGACAGCTATGAAAATATAGCAGTGATGTAGTCTTGATTTGGGGAGTGTGTTAGGTGCCTCTGTTTTATTATCTCACTGAAATGGAACCACATCCTAAACAAACCATTCTTCCACTTACTAGTCATAAAAAAATTATGTGTTAAAAAGTTAGCATAGGGTTAACTTGGGAGAAACTTTAGCACCAGCAATTTTAAAAGAAAGATAAATAGAAAATAAGGGGATTCAATCTTGTCTATCCCTACTGTTTGATTCTGAAAAGAGATGAAAGAAAAATAATGAAAACACCTACTCTTGTGAATTTACCCTCAGTCCCCCCACCCACCCCCACACATATATACTTAATTGGTTCCATGATTTATATAGTGTGCTCTACACTCCTTTTCTACCCACTCCTAATATTACAAATATTAATCATTTTCCCTGGGGCAATTATTGGGATTAAAGCCTAGTACTGTGTTTGTCCATAAGCAATATGACATCAAATAGAAATGTGCTCTGCGTTTTGTTTCTCCCACCCCCACCCCCAGCTGTTCATACATCATGTTCTGACCACTAAGAGACAGGACTAGGAGTATCTCAGTAAAGAGCTGTGCTAGAAATGCAAGCAAACAAACAAGATAAAAACATTGAAAAATCATTTTTGGAAAGACCAAGTCATAGGAAAAGCTCCAAGAGAAGGAATATTTTTTCACACATGAACTCCAGTTCAAGATAATCAGAGGGCAATCTCTATAACCAAGTTATTGAAATCAAGAAAGCAATAGCTGAAAACCTACGAAGGCGGGCCAAAGAGCCAACTTTTCCTGGCATCGGCCATACCCCACGTTGTTATGCTGTGATTCTGAGGTCAAAGATGCTGAATATCCCTGAGCTTATCTCAGTTTAAACACTTGCTACATCGTCTGTATTTTCAATGTGATCCAGGAGTGTGTCTCTGTTCTAACGCGAGTAGGAGGATGAGTGAGACACAGGCAGGAGATGAAGTAAGATGCAGAGCAAATGGGTATGGGCATTTTAAGGAGACCGCTGATGTTCTTTCGTCCTCCATGAAAAGATTCCTGCATGTTCCTCAGCCTCTCAGCCAGACCTGCAAATTGTATTTTTTCTTCAGTAGAATCAGAAGTTCAGAACTATCCAGAGATGAGTATATGGACCAGAGTCTTACATATTAGTGAAGCAGCAGTTCAGGGAATAATATATGTAACACATATCAGTCATGATAAACTAGGTTATTGTACCATAATGAAAACCCCAACATTCAGTGTGGAAATACAATGAAGATGTACATATTTGCCCATTCTACACATCGTGTAGAGAAACGACTGGCGGGGGAGTTTCTACACCAAAGTTAAAGAGAGACAGGGATTGGAGGATGCTCCCTCACAACATATCCTTCTAGAACTGTCCAGGCAGGGGAAGGAAGTATGACACATCAGCCCTCACTCTTAAACCTTCTGCCTGGAAGCTACACACTTCACATTCAGTCATCTTTCATGGCTGAAATTCAGGAGCAAGGACGTGCAATCTTATCATATGCTGAGAAAGGCGAAGGAGTGGAACAAATGTGAACAGACTGAATGACGTCATTTCACTTCGTCAACATTGTCCAAGGCACATTCTTCACTAGTATCCTCACCCAAAATATAAATACTGCCTGTGTTTAGAAGCCATTCTGGGGAGAACAGAGAGAAAAGAAGATGGGTGTGAATACTACATACCACAAAAGTATCTCCTAAAGCAATTCAGGAAACAGGAACATGGATGATATCCAATTCTATTTTATTAGTCTTTTGCTTGGACTTTCTTTCTTCCTTCTTTTTCAATCAATCAACAAACCTCTTCCTGGTCTATACTCTTGATGTTTTCTTTCTCATATTTTTAAAATATTTCACTTTCAATATCCTACTGTTACCTTATGAATTTTTTGGAACAAAGTGATATATTCAGTAAATTCCCTTGTGATGTTTTCAAAGCTTGAAAAGCCTTAATGACATTAATTCATTAATTTTTTTTTCTACTCAGAATCATTCCAGAATTTATCAGTTTCAAGCCCTGACTATATTAGGGCAAAGAAAATAAAGATTTTCATCTCTGGCTTTGTAGAATTACAACTTCTTGAGAAATAGCACATAAACAATGAGCTACCAGAAGAAAAACATGATAATAAGGAAGAAAGTCCAACATAATATTGTTCCAAGTCCCTATTGCTAATACTAACTACTGGCATATTCTTAAACCCCCACTGATCATAGATGAACAGAAATAGTGTTATAAGAGGTGACAAAATAAGCTCTTCTGAAGCTTCTTGCCTATACTTATCTAATGAAAAATGTATAAGAGTTTAATTATGTCAGCAAATGAAAAGTGAAGCGAAGACTTTAGAGGAACAGAAATAAGTGCTTTGCTTACAGGCAGAGAAAAAAAATGGTTTTTTATTTCATTTATCTACATAGAAGCAAAAATGAGTTGAGTTTTCGGTGTGCTTTGTTTTTACCTAATTCACAGATAATTACTGAAACTCAGGAATCCAGTTAAATACACTGAATTAATGAGAATTGTCCTGCCCCACCCTTGTGTAAATACACTGAAAGACATGGACCTGAGAGTTTTTGTATTCCTTGTATACCTACAAGTTGTTTCCTTCTCTCTCTCTCTCTCTCTCTCTCTCTCTCTCTCTCTCTCTCTCTCTGTGTGTGTGTGTGTGTGTGTAAGTTTCTGAAATTCTTCATGCACCCCCCAGAGTTCCCTGTGGTGACTGGCTGCCTGGCCTGTTATTATTCCTTTACTAAATGCTCAGAGGACCATGTGATTTGGCTGCTTCCAGAAAAATGAATTTGCTCCAAAAACAATTTTTTTTCTTTTTATTCTGACATGGGCATTAGAGGCTGTCAGAATAACTGAGAGAATTGTCTAACGGATCTCTCTGGCATTTGTCAGTAGCTACAAAAAGCCTGAAGCTTCAGTTTTCTTCTCACTTCTACACAATTTTCAAGCAAAGAATCCATGCATAGAGATGACAATAGTTTATTTAGTATATCATATAGTCATAATCTCACCTACACTTGGAGAATTAATTCAGTTCTTCAGAGCATGCTTCCTTGGAGTGAGAAGTCAGAAATTATCATGCATAAATCATAGAATTAGAAACTGAGATAGAGAAGAAATATAAACTGTATGAGGCCACTCAGCCAGGCCCTCCAATTTTTAGGTCCACTCTCTTACTCTGCTTATCTACTGAGTATACTTACAGAGGCCATTGAATTATGATCGCCTGTGAGTTTCCATAGTTCAGAATGGTGTGCCACGACCATCAGTCACAGTAGTGGATGAAAGTAACACTACAGTGCAAGGAAACTTGAATCAATATGCTTTCATTAAGATACTAGACATGGGACTTCCAGTCAACATGGCCTAGTAGGTAACTACTTGTGCTCTCCTCCTCCCATGGCCACATCAGAATTACAACTAAATTACAGAACAACCATCATCGAGAACCACCTGAAGTCTAGCTGAACAGAACTCCTATAACTAAGGGTATAAAGAAGAAGTCATGTCAAAGCTGAATATTATATGTCAACTGCAATTGAAAAAAACAGTTTTAAAGATGTAAAATGAAATCTGAAATATATTAGTAGTTATCTCTCTTTTTGTGCTTTAAAATTGGGTAGGTACCATTTCTTTTGGAAGTAGGAAAAATACATATTGATACTAAAAAAAAACAGAGACATGTCCATGCTGGTTCTTCCTAGGCTATTCTATTCCACTCCAAACAGGTAATATTTAGATGATACCATCATTCCCAAACATACATTTAATGATGTTCAAAATGTAATGGCAGCATAGTAAGCATGGGAATAATAAGCAAGCTTGCAAGAACCATTGCCCCTTAGGAGTTGATAACCTTAGTCTGCCATCAAGTCTCATGTGTGAAAAACACTGGGAAGAATAAACTTTAGTGCTTAAGTAGTGATAGAGTTCCTTGAGATTATCAGCTTCACCTGTCTGCTCCCGTACAGACATAATCATCTCTGGGAACTGATTTTTTTTAATGTAACTTTCAAAATGCTTTTATCATTAAGGATATGCCAATGTATACCCTAGGTCATTATTATTTTCTGAAACTTTTACATTTTCTCTTCTAAAACACAGAAAAAGTGAGGATAAAATGTGTCGTGTTTCTGTAACTATTCATAATAGACCTGCCCATCCTTTAGCTGTCCCTCATTAAATATATATTAGGAAAACAAAACATAAATCTATACAACTGCTTTCCCTCCATGTTCTTGCCTGTTCACACCTGATCCATGGAGCCCTTTACAAGGCATTTCACTGACCCTGGCTTATTTTTTTTACAACACAAGATCAAAGTATCTCCAGCTTTGGAGTAATTTTTATGCAGAAATATATACAACATTGGTACATGTTGGGTTATATAAAGAACCCTTCATTTAGCAGTAAAGCTGAGTTATTTTTACAGAAGCTGATATCAAGGGCTAGAGCCAAAGACTTAGAATACTACAATAGATCCCCCCCAAAGGGGGGGGGGAACAGCCAAGGACTTTGTGATATTTATGTGTAAAGACTGGACCAGCAGGACAACATTTATGAGGCTTTTCCAAGTGAAGTACCATCGTCAGTAGAAAGCTCGGCTCAGTTTAACAATGTTCTATCTTTCTCTTCATCGTTTATAGAATCCCTGTCGGCCTCTGAGTGTTGTCTGAGGGCTGGAAATGTGCCACATAAATCTTTGCTGGTCTTTTTAAATGAGACTTCAGTTGTCTCAAGGGAGAATGGAACTGGGTCAATTCCATCCAGGAACCTCAAATAGTGATGGAATAGGGGGTATAGGTCATATGTGTCCTCAGAGTATGGATAAACTTCATCTAAGCATGAATCTTTTTAACTGGGGAACAAATATTTCTTTCCTAATTGCTAACTCTGTGTTTAGTTTTGCTCTTGCAGCAACCAAATATTTAGTGCAATGAAAGCTAATATCTTTGTGGTTCTTTCTTCCTTCCTCTTCCGCCTTCTGGTCACACATATCTCATTGCCCCATGTCTCTGCAGCACATGTGCATAAAATTTATATTATATCATCTTACACATACTATTTTCTAGGGTTTGTTTGGTCGTGTATTATTTTCCCCACAAAAGAGAATATTTCCTGAGTATCTGCCTCATATTTAAAATCTACTCATCTACTGTTTTCCAAAATGGCCAGCCAAAAATAAGCACATCATAAATAATTGTTGGCTATATGTGTAAATAAACTTTGCTTTTTAAAATATTTCACAGACGCACTTTTTCCTTAGAAAAACAAACAAACAAAAAAACAAACAAAAAAAACCAACAACCAGGAGACCTTCAACCTCTATTGTCCCCTGGACAGAATGCTAAGTCTTTTATATCCTACCCTTAACTCTTTCTACCATCATTTACCCATATTAGGGACTGGGACTGAATGTTTGTGTCCCCTCAAAATTCATCTGTTGAAATCCTAAGACCCAATGTGATGGTGCTAGGAGGTGAGGCCTTTGGGAGGTAATTAAGTCATGAGGCTGGGGCCTTCCTGAATGGAATCAGTGCCCCACTGACCACAGAGCTCCCCCACCCCTTTGGCTACATAAGGGCATAACAAGGAGAAAGGAGCCCCTGCAGCAGAAAGCAGGTCCTCACCAGACGTGGCATCTGCCATCACACAGACCTTGGACTTCCCAGCCTTCAGGACTGCTACAAACACACGTTTTGTTGTGTAAGCCACTCATTCTATGGTGTTTTGTCATGGAAGCCCAAATGGGCTGAGACATCCCATCATTCCACGATGCACCTTGTGTTCCTGCAAGCCTGAATGCCTTCCTCGGCCCCAAAGAGGAGATGCTGTTCTATACTTTTGAAAGCTTTTCCTGTCTTTTCCATTTGTGAACTTCAATTGAACCTTTAAGACACAGGGCAAATGTTACTTCCTCTGTGCATCCTTATTTGATCCCTCAGAGGAAGCTTCATTAGGACTTAAGTGACACTGTATAACTATTTCTATCATGTCAGCAATCATACCATAAATGTGATATTGAGGTTATTGTCTTATTGGGCATGCCATCACACATACACACACACACACACACACACACACACACACACACACACACACACACCATTCAAACTTTCCTGAGCCTAGATACCACATCTTATTCCTGTGTCTAACTAAGCACTCATTAGCACCCAAAAGATAATTGGGTATTAAATATATACAATATATATTTGTGGAATGAAAGGATGACTAAATTAATTAATTAATGGAATAGGTAGGAATTTAGAGACGAACAAAAGGCTGGCCTGAGTTTGAATCCTGTTTTAACTAGTTCTAGCTTTTGATTTGGGGCAAGTTTCTTGCCTTTCTAAAGTTTCAGTTTTTTCACCTCTAAAATAGTCATAGTAGTAGTTTCATAATAGGGTTGCGATAAAGTTTATATGAAATCATTCATGAAAATAACTGGAAGTGTCTTGAAGATGAGGGGGAAATGGAAGAAGAGGGTGAAAAAGAAGGAGGCGGAGGAGGAGGAGGGAAGGAAGAGGAAAAGATGGAGGAGCAGAAAGGGAGGAGGATAAAAAAGAGTAAAAGAGGGCTGGCCAAGTGGTGCGATGGTTAAGAACTCACTTGGGATGCCAGAGGGCCCCGGTTCGGATCCCACATGAGGGCCAGTGACACTGCCCTCTACAGCTAAGATGGGGAACAACAGCTCAACCTGGAGCTGGGCTGCCAGTGAGTCGCTGGCGACAGCGTAGGCTGCAGCCCCTGCTGCAGTGGGTTGCCATGGGCTGCCGTGTGTAGCCAGCAGCCAGCGTGAGCTGCCAGCAGCTGCAGTGAGCGGCCGTCCAGAATCCGGCGACTGATCTGCCTCACCCGGGAAGAGCGCAATGATGGTGCCAACTTGGGCCAGTGAAGCAACGTCCTCCACAACTAGATTGAAGAACAAAAGGACAGCAACTTGTCTGTTCTCCTTCCCCCGATTCCCCAGCACTGTTCCCATCCCCCCAATTCCCCAATAAAAATCTTTAAAAAAAAGAAGAGTAAAAGAACAGAAAGACATTAAAGAAGATGAATAATTATAGTAAATACATCCTCACCAAAAGTGAATGGGGAAGCAAGGATAAAGCAGACAAAATTCAACTAATCAAATGGCACTTCTGATCAGGAGCCCTTATTGGATTGTGTGGGAAGGGAAAAGAAACAATGATGATGACAAAAAAAGTTGTCATACCCCTGCTGAGTCCAGTCATCCATTCTTACATCTTTTCAGCTAATACAGATATCCAAAAGAGAACAGATGAGAATGTAAACAAAAGAGTAGTTAAATTAAGTGATAAATGTATAAGAGAGATGTTTTAGGTCTCTTTTCAAATATTTTGACAATAAATAAAAACATCATTTAAAGATATTACTCTCATGGTGTGCTTCCTTTGGGGGGAATGCCTACAGTGAAGGCAAAGCAGTATCCATAAGACGTCAAGTATCCTAAGAATGAGAAGAGCTTGAAAAAGGCTGATTTTTGGAATTGCTGCAGTATATTGTCAGCACCATCATGGGCATGTTTTGAAGAATAAAGGAGAAGTGGGGCTTTCCAGAGAGTCAAATTTCATTAACCAAAGTGATTTCTGAATCAATTGTTATACCGACATCAAAGCCATTGAAAACAAATGAGGTCTCACGAACAAACTGTTACCTGGGCTATTAAGGGGATTTTGGTATGAGCGAGGGTGGAGAGTATGGTTCAAGGTTCATACCTTAGGGAAGGGTGGAAAGGCAGAAAGATTCTTTTCTAAACTTCTGAATAATCTTTATCGCCAAATAAGTGAGATTTAGTCAAGTGTGTGCTAGGAGCCTCCAGCAGTAGTTAGAAGTACGTCCTTAGGTATCAGGTCACTTTCTGCTAAAAACCAAGGACATCTGGGGAAAAGAAGTCAGTATAAATCCTTCATAAATTGTCATTCCCATACCCATGCATTTGTCATCATCACATAGAGCATCCTTAGTGCTCAGAAGGGTCTGAACAGAACTTACACACACACACACACACACACACACACACACACACACACACACACACAGAATGAAAATGTCTCTCATAGTCTCTACTCCCCCAAATCTTTGATAAACAAATACTAGTTGTGCCAATGATTCTGGAGTATAAATAATAAGTATTAAGCCATTTTGATGTCATAGGAGCCCAAAGACTGGAACCATGATGGCGGGTCCAGTGGTTTTCAGAATCTTTAGTGGCCTCTAAGTTATCTGTTTATTTGAGGAAGCACCATGAATTCTAAAAAGAAAGTTCTTTAGCTGAAATTATGTTTCCAAAGTATTCTTTAAAATAGCAATGAATCAAATTATCAGCTTGATTTAAAAACCCGCTATGTATACATATGGGCACTTATAATATAACTTCTATCTATGCAACAGGCCTGATGCAACTTTATATGTGTTTCTTGGAGGTCAGGACAATATCTATTATCATCTTTCACCCTAGGATGCTCAAAGCAGTGATTTGCACATGAAGAGGTTCAATATGTCTTTTTTTTTCTTTTTAATGTACCTGAGCTGTAACCAGAGTGGGTATGTATACCCACAAATGTAGAGTTATTGATGTCATTATAAAAGTGATTAATATCCCTTCAGACATCTTTCAGTTTCCAAAGTATATGCCAAAACGAATGGGCTCTGAGAACACTTGGGAACTGAGGGTCGGAAAGGGTCCAGTTTCCATCTCCTGTCACAGACCCAAATGCTATTATTATTTACTGACGGCCAATGATTTGCTTGGCACCACACAGCTCACAGGGGAAAGCTCTGTCTCCGCCCAGTGGGGTTTGAAGAACAAGGCTTGTAAGACATAAATGACAAGAACTGGCAAGAGTAAGGAACAACCTAAGCCTGTGGCTTAAAATACCATTAAAAATAATCATTAAAACCAGGCACCAAACATACCCCGTGATCTAGGCCCAAAACAGAGGAAAACGTAGGATTTTTTTCACCCTGTACACATTGGCTCTTATTGTAATTGGTAGGCATCAGAGGAGGAGTGATACAGTCTTTCCTTGATATTCTAGAAGAGAGTTGTATTGTTGTGAATGTTGTTATTATATATTATGTGTCCACAGTTTCATGGCTTATGGGGGGAGGTGATATACACAAGAGTGACATGTAATGGAATAGTTTTGACAGGCAAAAAGATATTCTCCACAGTACCTAGGATATCACTTGTAAAGACTAACATTGTATCTAAGAACACGGAAGCCCAGGCTGGTATCCCATTAGGTGCATGTAAGGGCCATGAGTGACTTGATCACACCAAGACAGGAATATCTTTCAAATTCTAATTCCCCAAATAGAGAAAGCATGTAAAATTTCCTGTGAAAAGATGTCAGGATGTGTGGTCGGCAGAATAATATTTCCCAAAGATGTTCGTGGCTTAATCCCCAGAACCTGTGAATCTATCACATCACTGGGCAAAAAGGTGAGAATAGGGAGGTGGGTGGGTTAGAGTCAGACATAGTAAGAAATGTGCTGATGGATGCAGGGACTGAAGTGATGGGATAAACAGACCACAGGCAAGCAAAGCAGGAGGCCTCTAGACTCTGGGAAAGACAGAGCAATGGATTCTCTCCAGAACCTTCAAAGGAATACACTCCTGCTGATAGGTTGATTATAGGACTTTTGTTTTCAAGACAAACAATATATTTATGTTGTCCTAAGCTAAGAAGGTTATAATTTGTCATAGCAGCAATAGAACACTAATACACAGGAGAAGTAATTTTTCTAAATCATCCTTTCAAAACAGGCTTGGTAATGGGTATGTCTAAGATTCTGCTGTATATTCTGAGCTGTTCAGAGGGTGTCTGCAGACACTGTCATAGCACATGGGTCTTCCCCATTTTCCAAGGACATGCCGGCCTGTGGGTATAAGGTATGTTAATATCTCTGTGTTTAAGACATTACCCACAGAATGTCTGGAAAAGTAGCAGTTTCCTCTTCCAAATAGCTATCTATTAGCTCAGAACACCCCAGAAAATGCATTACATATTACAGAACTTTGGTTTAATAGTCAAAAAATTAGTCATTCAAGTTTGCCATATTAACAGAATAAAGGAGAATCATCACAATAAATTCAGAAAATGAAACTGACAAAGTGGGATACCTATTCATGATAAAACCTTTCAGAAACTAGAAGGAAATTCTAATTCTAATTCTAATCCAACCAGTTAGGGGCTTTGATGAAAAAACTTAATGATCAAAGAGGCAACGTTTCCCCGTGAGAGTGGGAACAAGGAAGTCAACAATACCTATCCTCACTCTTTTAAAATTTAATTTAAAAAATTAAAAAAATTGCTGGAGATCCTAGCTAATTCAATACGACATGAAAAGGAAACAAAAGGGAAGGAAGAAATAAGACTATTCAGAAAAGACATGATTGCCTATCTAAAATATTCCAAATAATTTCTAAAACAAGCTAAAATTACTAAATTAATCAAAATGATTTTTGCACAAATATAAACTGATAAAATGATTAATGCACAAATATAAACTAGTTTTCTATATACCAGCAATAAATAACTGCAATTGAAATAAAAAGAGTATTAGGATTGCAATGGAATATCTAAGTATAAATAAATTTCACAATATATGTATAAGACCTGTAATTGAAAACTACAAAACTATTGCAAAAAGGAAATTTTTTAAAAGCCTAGATCTAAATAAATGGAGAACTACAGCATGGTTATGGATTGGAAGACTCAATATTAAGATGTCTATAATTTTATCTATAAACATAACACAATCCCAATCAAAATAATAGCAGGCTATCTTTTACAAACTGACAAGCTGATTCTAAAATGTACATGGATTAGCAAATAACCTAGAATAGTGAGTTAATGGCAGAAAGAACAGCCTTTTACACAAATGGTGTGGGAACAAGTGTTGATCCATGTAGAAAAATAAACTTTGACTCTTACCTTCCATCTTGTAAATATTAACTTAAATGCATTATAGAACTAAACATGAAAATTCAAAATATAAAACCTCCAAAAGAAAACAAGAGCAATCTTGACAACCTTGAAATAGGTTAGAATTTCTTAAATAAGTCACAAAGGCCACAACTCTTTGAAAGACACTACAAGAGAATGAAACAGCAAACAGACTGGAAGAAAATATCTGATATACACAGATCACATCACCCTATCCAAACAGGCAAACACTATTCCAAACATTATCGGATCACAAAAGAAGACATACAAATAGTCAATAAACATAAAAGTAGGTGCAGCGTCACTACTCATCAAGGTAATGAAAGTTAAAAATACAAATAGCTACCACTACATACTGGAATGGCTAGAAGTTAAAAGAATATCAATACCAAGAGTTGGCAAGTATTATACATGAATAACTGCTACTCTCACATCCCACTGGTGGGAATGCAAGAGGGTACAACTACTTTGGAAACTCGCTTGTCAGTTACTTATAAAGTTAAACCTACATTTACCATAGGACACGGGCCTCCACTACTAGATGCTTAGCCGAAATATGCGTAAACATATATCTCCAAAGAGATGTGTCCATGAATGTCCACAGCAGCTTTCCTTGTCATAGCCCTATGCCAAAAACAACCCAGGTGTCCACCAGTAAGGACCAGATAAGCACACTACAGTATATTCACGCAAAGAAACAGTAACCAGCAATGAAAAGCAATAGACTGGGGGTGCACAACAATGTGGATGAATCTCAAAAACAGCTGAGAGGCACAGCTTTGCAGAAAAAAGGTACATACTGAGATTTTAATTACATGAAACTCTAGAAAAGACAAATCTAATTAGTGTCTGCCTGTGGCCAGAGACTATGGAGGAATTATCTAGAAAGGGGCACAGTCTTCGAGGGCAATCAAATAGTTCTATATCTCGGTTGTGAAGGTGGTTGCATAGATTAATACACTTCTCCAAATATATCAAAGTGTACACTGGAAAATGGGTGCCATCTATTGTAGTTTATCTAACTTACCTGTGAATAAGGCTGACTTGTTTCGCTTCCCAATATTAAAATACATAAACATCGGGCCGGCCAAGTGGCTCAGTTGGTTAAGAGCTCACTCAAGAGTGCGAGCTCTGAGCAACAGCGGTTCAAGTCCTGGCCCGACTGAGCTGCCGCTAAGCTGCCAACAGGTGGCTCAGCTAAAAAAAAAAACAAAACAAAAAAACATAAACATCTACCAACTACATGTCCACATACTCTCCCTGTGCCTTTATGCCAGGTCAGTGTGCTCTCTTTCTTTTCTTGGGTAAGTTCCTCCCCATGTGGTGTCTATACAAGTCAGTGCAGAGGCACTTCATGGATGCTACCAGTATGTTCAGCCATAGGCGAGTTTTCAAATTCTATGACTGGGACCTTCTATTACAGGTATTCAACCCAGCAGAATAAGGTCTAAAAGGTGGTGACAAAAGGTAGGTATTTAAAGAATGACAGAAACAGGAAGAAACAAATGTCTGGGGAAAATTATTAACCTCCCTTCTAATGATGAGTGACTTCCAGGGACCAATATGTCACTACTTCAAAGTGTCCCTGTGTGCTTTTGAAGGAGGTCATTTCTGTCTGCTTGAAGATGTTATGAAATGCTATACTTGGTGATAACAGTCCACCCCCACCCCCACCCCCATGGGTATAGAATTACAACACAAGGGGATAACAATTAAATATTATTAGAGCCTGTGGTTTCTATGGTTAGAATGTGTATCTGCAGGACTTGAAAAGTACGAAAAGTGGGTGGCATTGCTGAAAGTTCACGACAGAATGACAACCAAAGCCTTGAAAAAATAAATGGCCTCTTCATCAGGATGTTTGAAGTCAAATCCAGTTAGAACACTGCACTACCTTAAAACTATTTTGACTTTCCCGATCTTCATTGTTTTTTTCTTTAAGAAACATTTCTCAGACTCACCTCTAATTACACCAAAAGGAGTTGGAGTTGGGGTAGCAGGCAAATAGCAGGTCAATAAAATTAATCTTTTCTCCAGTTAATGTATACACTTCTTGATTATTTGGATAAAGTGAGGAAAGTCATGTGGATATCCCAAAATTGGTAGAATATAAAAAATTCACTTCTGTCTTAGCTTGAAATGCTGTGTGTGCATGTGCGCACGCGTGTGTGTATGTGTGTGTGTGTGTGTGTGTGTGTGTGTGTGCACGCGCGCGCGCAGGTCATTTATTGTCTTCATTCTATATATCTCCATTTATAAAATGATGCTCGCTGGGTAGCAGAAGAAAACATTAGGCAAATTTGAGATTAAAAGTTTTCCAGGAAAATGTCAAATGGGACAGTATGTGTATGACTAAGAAAGATGAATAGGAAAGATGACTATCTGGGGTCTTTCGGCCAGAAACTTCTAAGCAGCATCAAAACGTGTTATCCTGATTCCTGTTTGTAACTTGAGCCAACTTCAAAGCTTTCCTTGGTGGATTATGCCAAGAGGACCCATTATCAGAAAGGAGTAGTTAATTAGAGTGAATTATTAGAATATTCAACCTGCCTCAAATGGAGTACAGCTGCTGAGTCACACTATAAAAATGAAACTGGGCCACTCATCTGCTTAGGTCATTAATAATTTTTGTTTGAATTGGATATCTGATTTATAAAGCCAGAACAGAGTGGCACGAAGGAGGGGGGGTGGGGGTAAGCAATCACAGACTTGAGCAGACATCACAGTTAAGTGACTTTTTCCTGATGTATTTTAATCATGCAATATGCTTTTCTAGATGTTTTTAACAATTTAGAGATTAATGTCTTTCCTTGGGGTGTTATTTCTTCCATCACAAATATAGCCATTGTCTCCAGATGCGTTTTTACTGTACTGATAGTATTTGCAATCCTAGGAGTCTCGCTATCTAATGCCACAGCTTCATAAAGGGGAATGTAGACTGAAGGTCACAGTATAATAAAGTCATTTTCTTAGTCACTCCTGAAAGGAACTTGAAAGGAACAGGTGCACAGTCTGGGAGGAAGACGGAGTTGATAGTGTAAAAGGCCTCTTCTTTTCTTTCTTTTATATTTTTTATTCCTCCGTTTTTGTTTTTGTTTTATTCTTTCGCTTCTCCCTCAGTAGGTTCCAAAACATACCACAAGAAAGCGGTTTGATACAAACAGATGTATCTTACTCTAGGAAAAACATAAACATCAATTACGAAGACCATGATAGAGACAACTGATAAAAGAACACACGCGGCACCCTTTCCCCCGCTCCCCCCGCCCCCCGCATCTGTGGTGCGCACACATCAGGGGACTTCATATGTTGTCATACGGTGAAGGAAATAAACAGATGTTGGCCATTGATAACGATCTCCGCTGACCTTCCGGAGCCCAGTGGCGATTTTCCCAGTGGCTCTGTCCTTATCAGATGCCACTCTAAGCCCTCACCTGGGAGAGGGCTCCAGCCTGCCCCAGCTGCTTTCATCTGCCATCAATTGCGGCCATAAAACAAGCCCGTGAGGAATATAACAGCCCAGGTGTCTACAATTTCCAACTTCCACACCACCTGACTGGCACGCAACAGCTTTCAAATCAAGGCTTCCCTATCTCTGAGTAAGGACAGTGAAGAGAACGCTAAGAGTTGTAGCCCAGTCCCGGATATGCTTCTTATTGAATGAAACACTCTTACTCATTTCCCAGCAAGTCAGCAGAGGCTGAGTGATCAAAGTAGAATGACATACTCGAGGAGAGGGAAAGCAACTGGACGAATATCAGCAACGCAGCTTGCATAACCAGCAAATATGCCTGATCTTGAAAAAGATTGTCTTGACTTGCAAATGTGTTCTTCCTTCAACAGCTAGGAGAGTATGTTGGTGGTACCCAGATTTGTGAGCCTCAGATGTCTAAAGAGCTGCTACACAAAAGATAAGGTAGCAGTTATGGTCAAAAACATTCCTCGGTAGATCTGGTGTTTGTGTCCCAGGTTTTAAGACATAAAAATTATGCAGAGACGCTAAAGTTGATACTGTCTTAGAAATGAGATAAGAACAAGAGAGCAGGGATGTCCCAAAGGATTTACAACAAAAATTTTTTTCCTTTCTAATCAAGTCTTGTGGGAAAGAAAATATTTTTTCTATCTTATCAAGGTGAAGCTTCCAGGGCTAGTGAACCTGGACACGCTCCAGGCTTGGATCCTTTCTAACTGTACAGTTCTAAGCAAGGTTTTTTAACCTAAGACTCACTCTTTTTCATGTGAACATGAGAGTAATAAAGGCATCAAGAGTAATAAAAAGCCTCATAGGCTATTTTAAGGATCTTATAAGATAATGCAGGTAAAGCATTTAGCATAGTACTAGTATTAGAATTAAATCGATTTTGGATATCATTATTATGTGATGTTCTTTCATCCTTCATATCAATATGATGTTTTAAAATGGATTTCAGATTCCTTAATTTTTTAGCACATTTCCATAATTGTACACTATATTTTAATGATGATAAAATCAGCAATGCTGAATCAAATTAATTTTTACAAGATTCTAAATTTGGACCATGGAACTATAGATTCACCCAACTAAAGGGCTGATTCTTTCCTTTGCCTTTAAGTTTTCCCACCTCAAAATGCTGCCAAGTAAAAACTGCTTGATCTCTAGTCACCTGAGAACATCCTGTTGCCTCTTAAGTTATGCTCTACGTCCTGTGAAATAGTCTTCAAGCTAGAGAATGTTTTTTTTAGGCAGATAAGGGTAAAGTAAATACACCTATATCTAGAGGCAGGTTTTTTTCCTCTTTACTTTTCTGGAAAATCAACCTTATTGAAGTATAATTTACATGTAATAAAATGTCCTATTTGAAGTGCACAGTTGGTGACTTTTAACAAACATACAGAGGGTGCCAAAAAAATGTATGCACATTTTAAGGAAGGAAAAAAACTGTATTAAAATTGTAATACTGAGGGTCAGCCGAGTGGCACGATGGTTAAGAGCTGGCTTGGGACGCCAGAGGGCCCTGGTTCGGATCCCACATATGAGGGCCAGTGACACTGCCCTCCCCAGCTAAGATGCTGAACAACCACTCAACCTGGAGCTGGGCTGCCGTGAGTCGCTGGCGACAGCGTGGGCTGCCATAGGCTACTGTATGTAGCCAGCGGCCAGCGTGAGCGACCAACAGCTGCCATGAGCGGCCGTCCAGAAGCCGGCGACTGATCTGCCTCGCCCGGGAAGAACGCAATGATGGTGCCAACTTGGGCCAGTGAAGCAACTTCCTCCACAACTAGAAGAACAAAACGACAGCAACATGTCTGTTCCCCTTCCCCCAATTCCCCAGCACTGTTCCCATCACCCCAATTCCCCAATAAAAATCTTAAAAAAAAAAAGATTGCAATACTGAATATATACCACCAACAAAAGATGAATACAAGTCATGTGTATACATTTTTTTGGCAACCCCGGTATATACTCGTGTGCAACAACCCCTCTGATCAAGATATTTCCATTCCATTTCCATCACCTCCCAAAATTACCTTTGTGCCCCCCTTTGCAATGAACCCCATCCCATCTCTGGCCCTAGATAACTACTTATTTGCTTTCTGACATTTCTATTAGTACAGTTTGCTTTAGAACAAAGGGTTTACACACTATGTGCCCCAGGCCAGATCTCACCCACTACTCTTTTTGGTAAGGCCCACAAGCTAAACATTTCGGTTTCGTGTTCACCTGGTTGGAGAAAGCTAATACAAATGAATAATATTTTAATATACATGAAATGTTTAATGAGATTCAAACTGCAGTGCCCAAAAGGAAAGTTTCACGGTAATTTGGCCATGCTCATTCCTTTCCACTGTCGATGACTACTGTGGTGCTACAATGGTAGACTTAAGTAATTGCAACAAAGGCCACATGGTCCACCAAGACCATGGTCTTTGGCAGAAAATGGCATCATGCAGTGTGTAGCCTTCCGGATCTGGCTGTTTTTGCTCAGTGTAAGGTTTTGAAACCCATCTGTGTTATTGCATGTAACAGTAATTCAGCCTTTACATTGCGAGTAGCACTCCACTGTCTACATATACTGCACTGAGTTTACGCATTCACGTGGCAATGTGGGGTGTTTCCAGTTTGGGCCTGTTATGAATTAAGCTGTTACAAACATTTTTGTACAAGTACCTATGTTTTCATTTCCCTTGGGAACGTACCTGGGAATGGACTCGTTGGGTCGCGTCATAAAGGTATGGTTAACGTTATAAGAAACCACTGTTTCTTGCTCCCCACCTTCTGCCAATAATGGCGAAATTTTAAAATTTGTATTCTTAGGGATTAAAATGGCAAGCATCTCTAAGCAAAAACATATACTGTAACTTGGGTTGACTTCTTTGTATTGTTCTAACTGTGAATGATGCTCGCGTTCTTACCTCTCTTACTTTGTTTTCAGATAATCATAGTCATTGGGTTCCTGTTTAGCAATGTATGCCTTTTACAGATGACTGAAATGTACTCTATTTTTTAATTCAGGTGATGATAAGAGATATCGGGGTCAGCATACTTTTTTTCTGTAAAGGGCCCGATAGTTTGGCTTTGTGAGCTATCTAGTCCCTGTTGCTTACTCTCCTCTTCCTCCTTTTTTATTAACAATCTCTAAAAATATAAAAATCATCTTTAGCTGATATACAAAATCAGACCGTGGGGCAGATTTGACCCACAGGCTTTTTAGTCTACTTAGCCCTGACACAGAACACATTTTTCATGTTTTAACAATGCTCAGAGATTTCTACATTCTTTCATTAAAAATACTGATGCAACACATATCAACCTGACACCATAAGGAATAGCTTTCAAGAAAAGTATTCCAAGACATAGCTACATTCTCCTAGGTAGGTGACAATCAGTGCTATGCTGGAGTCAGCTCCTACCAGCTTGAAGAGCCGATTATTAAATATTTGTGATTTTCTCAGATGATTATTAAACCATTGGTGGCTTGAAGTGGGCCACTGTGGGGGTATTTATACCCTGACAATCAGTAAATAGTTTTTTTCTAGAGAGCAGATTTACCTGCACGCCACTGGAAGCAACCCTCCTGAATATTAGTGTTTATGCAATCGGCACACACAGACTTGACAGTATGTGGTTTGTACAAAAAAATAAAGCCATCAATCACTTTCCCCAGATAGTCTGGGAGACAACCGACAGCCTTAGTTCCCATGATAATAGACAAATTCCACATTTTGCTCTCACCTGTAATCTAACTCAAAACTTAGAAATCCCGGCCATAAATTTAGAAGTCTAATCAGTTTCTATATATATCCCTTACCCAGAAGGCACAAGAAACTATTCTCTGAATCACTGCATTTCTTCTTTTCTCTTTTGCTATGCAAATGCACATTTTAATTTTTCCTTGGCTATAATTAGAATATAAAATCTTCCATATTTTTAGAGCTCAATATTCTGTTCTCACTGTGTTTATAACAATTTCAGATGACAGCTTCTGTCTGATTTTGACTTTTGTGAGTCGAGCTGAATGGTAGATAAAATGTCAGTTACACGCCAATCCTGGCTCCTGGTCACTGCCCTCCACAAATCAATCATGCTGTCTTACATTTTAACGGGTGATAGATAAAGGAGGAAGAAAAGGAGGAAGAAGACTAGGAGAAGGCGGAAGAGGAGTGGGGGACGGTGGAGAAGATATGACAGCAACTCTGTGGTCTACAAAACCTAAAAGATTTTACTATCTGGCCCTTTACACGAAAAGAAATTTGCCAATCTGTGGTACAGAAAATCAACACAGCATTAACATTTTATAATCTACTTAATATGTTGTACATTATGGCATAAGACATAGGACGTGGGATAAATTTTCTTCCTACATATATTCCTTTTCACTTAATGACAAATCAAGAAACAAGAGCAGAGAAAGAAAAAGGCAACCAATTTCACGGAAAACCACTTGTTTTTCCTTCTTCCGGCCTTTCTCTCAAACTTCCTCATATTTCGTAGGTGAGATTAATTTAAAAACAGCAACTGAATGATGCAGGGAGTAATTACCTCTTTGTGTCTATCTCTTCCGATACCAACAGGCAAGCAGCCCTCAAATATTTCTAAGTTCTAGGTTTTTAAAACAGGATATGCAAATACATTTTTCTCACTGTTTGTGACAGGCAGGGGACCACCAAATTGAAACATAGTTCTCGACATAAAAATTCTGTGCTCCTGGCGTTTCCATGTGCAGTTCAAGATAATTTATTGAGAATTTGCTATACCCTAGGCACTCTATTACTAGCCTGCATGTAGTCTGGATACACACTTAGCTATAATAAAGTATTTAAACGCACAACCACACTGTAAGTGATCCATTTTATTTAGGCACTCCTCCAAACAGCCACGTCCTCTCATATTTAACACTCCTACCAGTTTGCATGATAATTTGTATTTACAAAGGAGATATTTGACTAATCTGTTGACAGAAGAGGCCCAAGATGGAAGTGTTTCTTTCATCTTGCTACTGTTCTCTCAGCCTTCCCCCAAAAGCAAACAAGAGCTCTGCTTAGTTCAGATAGCTGTTGATGGACATCTGACTATAAGTGGTAGGAGTCTCCCAAGCCAATCACAAAAGTCTGGGGGGTCTTGGTTCTGCTTCAGGTTACAAGCAGCCCGAGTCAAGTGTGTGTGACTTGTCTGGTATTTGAATATATAAAGATGGAGGAGGCAGTGGTGGGAAGCACAGGGAAAGGGCATCTCCCAGGAGCACAAGCACAAAGCTCTGGAGGCAGAAGGGAAGGGCCAGCCTGCGGGTCAGGAAGGAAAAGGGGCCTGCCTGGCCAGGGAGCAGTGAGGAAAGGGACAGCAGCGCAGACATGTCCTAGATCACGTGGGGGCTTGGCGGCCATGTAAAGAGCTCAGGTATTACTGAAGAGCAATTCGAAACCATCAGAAGTGCTTGACGAAGGGACACTCTCTGATTATGTTTTGGAAAGTGTACAGTCAGTGGCTGCTACATGGCACATGAATGATGGCGGGCAGGAGAAGAGTAAGAAAAGACCTGTTGGAAGGTTATTACAGAGAGTCCAGACAGCAGACAATGTTGAGAGTGAAGGAAGAGCAAAGGAGCACTTTCCTAGTATGTTTCCGAGTGATTCTTGTCAGGATTTGGGCAATGGGCTTTGATGTTCTGCTTCTGCTACAGAATTAACGGGATGCAGTGAAATCTTGCATGGGAAAGTAACTCTTGTGCTTCATGTCATTTGCCTAAACTACACTATAACTTTTTTCTTTTACTTTAAAGAAATTTTATTGGGGAACACTGTGTTTTTCCAGGACCCATCAGCTCCAAGGCAAGCAGCTGTCCTCAATCTAGTTGTGGAGGGCGCAGCTCCCCAGCCCATGTGAGAACTGAACCAGCAACCCTGGTGTCATGAGTCTGCGCTCCAACCACCTGAGCTAATCGACCGCCCCCAACTATAGCTTTTTTTAAGGAAAGCTAATGGCATTGCTTTCTTGCACCACTAACGAATAGTAACTCTTATGGATTGAATGTTTGTGTGCCCCCTGAAGTCGTATGTTAAAATCTAGTCTCCAGTGTGATGGCATCTGGAGGTGGAGCCTTTGGGAGGTAATAAGGTCATGAGGGTAAAATCCTCATGAAAAAGCTTAGTGCCCTTCTAAGAAGAGGCCAGAGAGCTAGCTCTCTTTCCACCACGTGAGGACAAAATGAGGAGCCAGCAGTCTATAATCCAGAAGAGGGCCCTCACCAGAACATGATAATGCCGGTATGCTGGTCTTGAACTTCCAGCCTCCAGAACAGTGAAAAATAAATTTCTGTTGTTTGCAGGCTACCCAGTCTGTGGTACTTTGTTGTATCAGTCCAACATGACCAAGGTGGTAGCTAAGATTTCCTTCTGCTTAAAGCTGGTACTCAGCTGATGCTTTGTTGCAGGGTGGAGATGTGGTAGCCATGGGAATGCACCGACCAGATAGTCCTTCAGGATAGATTTGGCTACAAGGAGTATAGTTATCTGACAGTATCCATCAGCCACATCACTGTGCTTCACCACAATGTTCACACCAAGGTCACTGTCACCGTGGGCTGCTCCCAGCCAATCACTGAACATGGCACAGCTACAAGAGCAAGACCATCCCTGCCTAATGGGAGACCCTTTTCATTAGCAATTCTGTGTGAACCCAACCCATCCACCTGGCCAAGCTTTCTAAAATCTGTCCTGCCATCTGAGGTTCATCCTCCTCACAGCTCCTCCTTTCCCTCAGTCCTGTCACAGGCAGGAGATCTACATCACATCTGAAGGTTCTTCCCTCCCAATCCTGCCCCCTCTCTGCTTTATCTTGCATAGGGATTTCCCCCAATAAGTCTCTTGCATGTCTCATTCTATCTTGGCATTTACTTCATTGAGGACGAGAGCTAACACTAGAGATAATTATACATATTAATGTTGTTATCGTGCATTTTAGTACTACTCTCTCCTGAAAATATAATCAATAAGATGATGATAAAGGAAATTCTTTAATGACCAAAGAGTCCATGAGGAAACAGAACAGGCGAAAAGACAAGAGAAGTTCAGTTTTCATCTGGAAAGTAGAAGATGAATGAGTGGTAATTGATTTGGCATACTAGGGAAGGCTGAATCTTAAAGTGACAGAGCAAAAAGCTAAATGAAAAGCATTTTTCTTTACCTCACGATGTCCTAAAACTCTCAGGAATTGGCAGCACCAGGTAATTCTTGTATTAGGTGGGGGGAAAGATAGGGAAGAGGTCTACTTCAGACAAAATTAGAACTGCTCCCCGTTTCCAGGATTACCCTCTCACTGAGTGAAGGGTAGTTATGTCTCTTTACCTGCAGCAAGGTAAGGTTCTATCCCCCCATCCCAGTAAAAGACTTGAGATTTATGTTCTAGGGAGAGGGAAGCAGAAAGACCCTACACTGGACAAGAACTACTGACAAAATGGCACTTTCTGACTTTCCTTACCCACTTAGATTCCAGAACCTTGGAAGCCAACAGTCTACCCTCTGTTTAGGAAATAGCACATCTCTTTTATGGAAAATCTGACTAACCCAAGAATAAAGATTTAAAGCACCATCTTTCGGTTTCTGCAAATAAATGACTGCATCAGAATCATTACACAGGATGACCAAGGTCAACGAGTTCAAAAAAAAAATCTAGGAAGAGTATATACTATTAAAAGTGATACAAAAATAAGCTAGCGGGGGATGGGGGGATAGGTATTTGGAGGAATAAAAATAAGCAAAAAACACATTTTCAAAGAGATAAGAAGTATATCTTAGAAAAAAGAACAATGTTGGAGGAAAAGCTGAAGACACAGAATCTTTCAAGAGCTTTTTGGAATTGAAAACATGAGAGAAGGATTTTTTTTTAACTTCAATATAAAGTTTGGGAGATAAAGTTGGTGAAATCAGAAAAAGGGAATAGAAACATAAGAAGAGTAGAAATATTCAGACAAATATTTCAACAACATTCCAAAACAGAACAAGATATGTTTGCAGATTCAAGGAGTCCAGAGGCTCCATAGGACAGTGATTGAAAATGGACCCCCAAACACAGCATCATGAAATGTCAACTCTAGCAACTAAGGGTCCTACAAGAAAAATAAGAAAAAGTAGGTTTTATACAGAGGTTCTAGAGCCTATGGTAATAGATTTTTCTACAGTACCTCTCAATGACCAAAGACTATAAGAAAAAGTCTTCAAGTTTTTTAGGAAAAATCATTTCCAACACAAAAATGATACATCCTACTAAATTCTCAATTCAATGTTAAGACAGAGTCGAGATATCTTCGGATACATGAGGTGTCAAAATTTTACTCTCCTGTATAAATGGTCATAACATTCCTGGAGGGAAAAGAAGACATTAGTTCTAGAAAACAGGAAACTCTTAGAAGAGGTGAGGAAACTCAGGACGATGGTTAAGAGAAATCCCAGCAGAGGAGCTGTGCAGCCAATGTGGAGAGCAATCAATCTTGATTAGAGTATATCAGAACGTTTTTGAAGATCATGTCAGAAAATGAAATTGATAGATTACCAAATGTCTATAATCATATTGAACCATATAGAACTGAGGCAAATATCGGGCTTGAATTAATAATACAAAGAAAAAAAACAAGAGAAACACAATTATCACCAAAAAAAATTACAAAGGAAAAAATTATCATAGTATACTATGTGGCTTAGCTATGACTAATATTTTCATAGTTATAATAATATCATATAAGAGAATGAATACTTATCTAATAATAAGTAATGAATAATCATCCTGGAAGGAAGGGGTGAGATAGGGTTTTTAAAGGCAAGGATAAGGAAAAGAATAGTCAAATGCCTGTGTTCCACAGTGAGAATTCAAGAAATAATTCTTAAAACTGAAAATCAAGAAATAATATTATCAAACATTAGAGATACATAGATACATATTGAAAGAACCTGCTAGAAGAGCTGAGAGTGATTGTTTTGTGGGGAGCAGAACATGGGGTCAGGAGGCAACTGTCTTCGGCAACAAGCTAAAAATGCGAGCAGAAAACCCCCCACCCCACACACATGCACACGTTATTTTAACATTCATACCATCATCCCTATAATTAAACTAGCCAATCAGGATTGCCAAAGAAATTTAGCTCTGGGAAAATCTTGCTGCTATCTTTGAGCCAGAAATAACCCAGTAATCTTATTTTTTAGCTGACTAATTTTAAATCCTATATCTCTTTTATTTTCAAGGAAATATTCTACACAGATGAAATAAATATGATTGAAAAGAAACATCTATGAAGATCCAGATTTTAACTACCACCTCCTTAAAGGAGGAGGGGGAAAAAAGGGGACGAAAGGAGGTTAATGTGGACACTAATTTCTGATAAGTAATTGCTTATTTGCCAAATCATATCACTTTCGATCTCGAGCTCCCTCTCCCTCTCCCTCTCCCTCTCCCCTGTCCCTCTCCCTCTCTCTCTCTCCAACACACACACACACACGCACGCACGCACGCACGCACGCACGCACACGCACACATGCACACACGCACACACTTTTTTGGCTTCCTTTTCAACTAACAGGAAAACTCCATGGATAGAGCTGAACTGCTCACAAGTTACTATGAACCAGTGGTTTTTAAATCCTATCTATAAATGTAGATGGAAAGATGGAATAATGCTAACATAAATAGAGAAGCAATTCCCAAGGCAAGGCTCCGAAACGAAGTGCCTCAGGATGCTCTGGCAAACACACGTCTCGGCAATCTTTCCATGCTAATCTCTGATCGATCCCACCTACAAAGAAAATGGCCACCATGTTGGAATCTAAGCTCTTTGTTTATCTCCCAATAGGCCAACTCTAGAAACGGGAGCAGATTTAGTTTCACATACACTTTTTCCATTTGGAGCAGACTCATTTAGGCTTTGGCCTGAGAGTATCCTGTTCTGTGAAGAGTTTCCAAACGAAGACAGGGTGTGGTGAGCAATCCTGGCACTTCTAGTAGCTGAAGATAGATGCCCTGTGGGATCTTGCTATATATCACACCCACACACTCTATTGTCATTAGTATGTATTAGACAACACTGCCACACCCTGCCATGCACTAGTATTTTCAATTAAAGAACCTCTTGAGGTTTCTGTGTAAATATCTTACAAGGGGTAACATGAAGGCCATTGCTTATAAGAACTCCTGAGACCTTATGCTACCTCCCATCATCCCCATCAACATCCCTGATGATGTTGCAGGAGACCAAAACAATGGAGCCCATCTCATAAATAAAAGAGATCTTCAGAACTTTTACTTTAGTGTGTGTGTATGTGTTGTGTTCAGCCATGCTATATTGCTTTACATTTTGGTATCTATTAAAACCCCTTTCTGTTGTACTATCTAACCCCAAAAGTAACTGATCTCAAAAAATATATATAAGTTGGCTCACCCAGAACAAGCTACCAGATTAGAACATAATGCTGTCTCGCTCACCATGTTACCATGTCACCATGATGGACACAACTAGAGGGCAAATAAGAAATACCAGACAACATTTGTAAGCTAGCATTCTGCTCATATTTGTTATAAATCAGAATTAGGAAAACTTGGAATTCTGAATAAATTAAAAAATATAAAAGAGAATTAAAATTTGTCAATGTATACCTAAGTTTCTACGATGCAGAACTCCTAAGGGGTCCCAGTGCCAGACCCTCTCCTCTCCTATGAATGACTCAAGCCCATTTACAGGACACTGGAAAACTGTTTCCTCTCTAATAAAACAGAACCACCCTCCTCATAAGATGTGACATCAGTCTCTAGTTACCTAGAGAGAAGGTGAATGGAATATGCAGTGTACAAATTCATTTTAAGTGAATTTTCCATAAAGGTTCCTTTATACCAAGTATTTCACTAATTGATACAATGAAGTTTTGGTTTGAAAATAATGATCAGGAAAAGATGGTTTATTTTCCTTTGACTAATTTGCCAGTGAAACAAATTATCTACTAAGTATGTATAATTTAGGCTTCCTAATGCAATCTCTATGTTTATCTACAGAAAAGTAGAACTCTTAATTATAACCCCATCCCCCACCCCCCCAAAAAAAATCTGGAAACACGTGATTCAAATCAGCAACCTTTCCCTACATAATAACCCTTACCCTAATTAATGACCATAATGACACAAAGGATTGGGACTCTTGCCAAATATTAGCTTCATCTCTGCGCTCTGTTTCTCAACAGAGATTCAATAAACAATTCAAGACTTGCTGGAGTTTGAAAGCAAGAATTGAAGCCAAAACCCTGGTATATTAAAACCATTCCTTCAACAATAACCTCCGACTGGGGAAACGAACTAATCATTCCTGTTGTTAAATTAAGCTCCTAACTGAAGACACTGGAGTCGCAGCCCCCTCAAAAAAGACGCCTGGGCTTAGCTAACAAGAGAAAAGTATTTACTGACCTTCAGGTACCCTTTGTTCTGAGCTCCCCTGACATACCCTCTTCTTCGGCATCACATGCCTCTCATTCCTTCACACCAGCATTTGATAGCTGAGCTTAGGATGGGGAATGGTGATGGGTGACTCAGAGCCCATCATTTATATTCCATTAGGGGGAAATAAGTGAGAGAAAATGTCTGATAACATGCTTTTAGCAGATAGTCCCCCATGTTTTCCCTTACCTGTGTTTTCTAAAGGCACTGTGTAGGTGGAAATCAATCTGTTCAAATCACTATGTCGCTGGAAATCTTTGAAACATACGAGTCAAGAAGATTTTTGCCCCCAAATCTATCTTGTAGTTCATCATACTTCGTATATGCTAAGTGATTAGACAATCTCTGTGTCCCTAAGTGGTTTCTTACACTACCTGGTCTTTTGAGTTGAGTATAAGCCTGCTTAGATGCCATGAAAAATTTGGAAAGAATAATATATTCAATTAACAACTCAATTGTGGGATTTAGAATAAATTTATGGTTGTTTCTAAGTAACAGCCAGCCCAAGAAGAGGGCTCTATGTCAAACAAGTCAATAAAATGTGATGAATGACAGATGAAAGGCTAGAAAAAGATACAGGATACTTTCTCTGGAGTCAAAACAGAGCTGGGATATCATGCACTGATATCATAGTTCTAGGCCCTTCTAATCCAAGTTTTATGAGTGCAAGGGTTATCTGCAAAGGGATGGTAACTAAGGCAAACTTCGCACTCAACACTGGACTTCACAGAGAATAAGTGTTTAGTCTCATTTACACGTGATTCAGTCCCAGACAATGAATACATGTTTTGGCCTGAAAACTTTCACCAGATGAAATGTGTGTCTTAATCTATCAGTAATGTCTGAATACACCAATTCCTTTCTGCTTTGCAGAAATATCTCTTTGTCCATTGGTAAAATAATAAGAAATAGCCACACCTCCAATTGCCTAGTTAATTCAAGTGCATGCATGCCAATTAGGGTGATGGAGACCTTTATTTCAAGAGATAGCATTTTAGGGTGTTGAAATTTGTGAGATGCACAAAGGTTTGCATGTACACAGCCATTTTTCATCCTTTCATTCATAATGAAAGTTCTCCTGCCATGAGAGACAGAGCGCATATGCAGATGTCCATTTACCCAGCTTCCTTTGCCACCAGGAGTAGCAATGTGGCCAATCAGACATAAGGGGAAACCAGATCAGGGACTTTCGAGATACAATTTTCTACTTAATATAAAGAGAGAAAACATGGGCCTAGCTCTCTTCCCCATATTCCTTCTTCTAACATTCAGGTGTTGAGTGATGAGACACCGATGGTATTGTACCATGAAAAGAGAGAATGTTCGCACTTAGGGTGACAGAGAAAAATGGGATGAGCTTGACTTTTTAATGACATTATTAACCTCATGAACCTAACCCAGGACGGCCATCACTCTCATCTTCTTTGTGTTTAACTCAAGACTTCTTTCTAAATACGAGATGAATGACCTCTGTTTTTTAAGCCACTTTTGGTCTGGAAGTCTCTTAATTAAAACACAAAGCAAGTTGATTGGTTTAAAAATGGGGAGACAAAGCCAATGTGAACCAGCACAACACAAGAATTTCTCTGGGCTCCTGAATAAAAGACTCATCAAATGTGAGCATTGAAGCATATTTCTTCAGTTATCACTGATAGCCATCCAAGACCTTAACATGAGCCAGCCTGAGGATGAGCCAATAGACTGAGAATGGCTGAGAGGAAAGATGGAAAGTGTTCGTGTCCTTGATGACATTACTGAGTCATTCAGTCAACCAACTCTGGAGTCTTCACTGAATCTTGGCTTCCTAGAATGTGAGATAATCTACGTAAGGTTTAATCACATTTTATTCTGTGTACTATGGCAGATTGATTGCCCTGATGGTCTCAATTAACGACATCCCTGGATCCATGCCCTTTGCTTTGTAACTTGGTAGGATCTGCCCACTCTGACTGTGAGAACTGCTTTATCCAATAGAAAGTGGCAGAAGTGATGGTATGCTGGTTCTGAGCCTATACCACAGAGACCTTGAGTGTGTCGGTTCTCTCTTAGAATTCTTCCATTGCCATGACTACCAGCCTGGGCCAGCCTGTAGAGAATGAGAGACAACATGGAAGAGAGCCTAGCTGTCTCAGTCGAGGCCATCCTAGATGAGTCTACAGCTAGCCGACACCCAAACATGAGCGAGACAGCCAAGGCAAGATCAGCAAAGCTGACTACCCAACCACCAGCTGACCGCAGACATATCAGCGAGCCGAGCCAAGACCAGAAAGTCTTCCCAGCTGACCCATACAATCATGAGCAATAGGAAATTTGTTATTTTAAGCCACCGGGTTTTCGGATGGTGTATTTATGCACCAAGAGCTACCTGACTCAGTTACTTATGTTACTTGTGGAAGAAGGCATCCTGATAAAGCAAAATAAGAAGCTGAAGAGATACGCAAGAGGGTGTTCTTAAGCATATTTTGAGGAGTCAGGACATCTTTGAAAAGTTTTAATTAGGGTAATGATCAGATGTGTATTTTAGACAAAAAACATTCGGCCATGGATGTGGAGAATATTGAGTCAGATCAACATGATCTAAAAAGAGGATCTGAGCAGAAAAGAGAAAAGAAGGTAAAGCACAGGATAGAGAATGTACGGGTTTCCTGAATCCCTGCACAACAGGCAAGTTTATCTGTAGTCAAGATCATCTGCGCAAAGTGAGGTTTCCAGACAAACAACATCATCATCGCCTGAAATCTGTTAGAAATGCACATTTTCATCCCCACTCCAGACCCACTGAATCAGAAACTGGGGCTAGGTTCAGCAATCTCTGTTTTCACAAGCGCTCCAGGTAACTCTAATTCATGTTGAAGTTTGCGAACCACTGACCTAGGCCATGAGGAAGGAGCTGTGTCAAATTATTGAGGACACCAGCACCTTCTTCATATCTTTACCATAAGGAACGGAGTCAAGGTGTCACCAGTTTGGTCTGGTTGAACATCTTAATCAACTGACAGGAGACTTATTCCCAGGATTACGCCCCTGGTTTCTAATTTCTCTGTGGCCAGGTTTTAGCCATAGCCATCATGTTTCCCCATTGGTTCTGAGCTTCCTCCGGAAGACGAGTGACTTCCTGAACCACAAACAGAGATTGGGGTTCTTCTAGACCACAAGCAGAGATTGGAACACAGAATGAATATATATATATATATATATATATATATATATGTATATATATATATATATATATATATATATATATATATATATATATATATGGACAGGGAAAACTGGATTTACAAAAATACCAGATTGATGTTCTTGCTCACCTCAAAGGGACCCAGGTTTGTTCCTCCATCTACTGGCAGGGGAGGGGTTAACAATGTGTCCAAAGGTCTTGTCATTGAGATACCCCCTATGAAGGGTCTGTGCTGAACTCCATAATTAATATTCTACATCTCACCCTATCAGAAATTTTCTAGAGATCTGTTGACTTCCCAGTTTTCTGAAATCCTGGGGAGGCAGGGGGGGTTGCCGGCTGCAGATATGTTGGTGATGTAAGCCTATGAGACAAACTGCAAGAATTAAAGTCTTAAATGCTATAAAACGAAATGACTTCAGTAAAAAAAAATTGTAAGGAGTTGTGAAGAAATTCTGTTAGTGAGACAGAAGCCTCTATTTTTTAAGTTGTTCTAGGTATTGTGCTTTATGGCAGAGAACTCAAGGGTCACTCATTTGTAGAAGGAGTTAAGAATTGTGTTAGGAAGAGAAGGGACACGTAATTGGTACGTAGAATTTTCACTCAGCAAAACATCTACGGGGCCAAAGCAAGTCCCATCTCTCGGCTCTCAGACCTAGCGACCCACTGTTTTAGCAGTAGGTCATAATGAGACAACATTCAGAGAAAGTGTGAGTGATCTCTGAGCACTGTCATCAAAACTGGGCAGCAACTTCTAGGATTGAGACAAGCCCTCTCCACCCACACAAACACTTGCACAGTCACATCCTATTTGACAATGTTGGTTTTTTCGCAAACTTAAAAAATAAAACTGGAAAAATAGGTGGTTGATCTATTACGGTCCAGGAATAATGGGCCTTTCACTTAAAGCGCTTAACCGCAAATCACTAACCTAAGAAGTCTGGAATATTGAAATCTGTTATGTGAAGAGGCTATTCAAGCACTCTGTGTAGGGTCCATTAGAAAGCTCTCGTAGTAACGTAACATTATAGTAAAGACTAAGATAAGGTTCTGCTTCTGTGCTGCAGTTACCTCATCTACAAAATATGAATCTGAATGATACTATTAGTAACAAATTAAATTAAAATGCAAATCAAAATAATGGCTGATCCATAGGAAACACCTGAAAGAAATTTAGCTATTATAAGTGTTAGTGTCTTGTTGATATTATTGTTATTATTATTACTACTACTTAGTTTTATGTTAGTGAAATTATATGGATAACTATGAAAGGTAGTAAGAAGGACAATCCACTAGGCCTCTGGGATGGCTCTGTTCTTCTGAGCATGGCTAAGCTTTATCAAGCAGTTTAACGTGGGGTACAACTGGGGCTCTATCTCACTGGACAACTCTAAAAGACGGTGTAAAACGTGACTCAAAGTTATCCCGAACAAGAGGAGATGGAGCTACAGTATTGCTTACCTGCTGTCTTCCATGACTGGGTGAGGGCTCCTCCCGGGGTTTTTCACTCCTGGCATTTGCAGCCTACCGTGCATGTGGGCAGCTAGAGCTCCAGTCCCCAGAGAGCGCCCTCAGACAGAGTCCCAGGGGCTTCTGATGGGAAGCTCTGAGCAGGTCACATTTTCCCAAGACGGTGCAACAATATCTCCCACCCACATTCTCTTCTGCATTGTGAATGCAGAGTGTGTTTACAGCTGGAAGAGGGTCCACGTGAATTCAGTCCACCATGTTCCAGAACCGCAGCCAAGATAATTTGGAAGATAATTAAACATACCCTATTTTTCTTTGATCTGTTGCACCCACTCGGGAGTTCTGACAAAACAGTCTTCCCCATGTCGACATACAAAACTAAGAA